>NC_142026.1:91986104-92138604 GCF_982192425.1 Myodes glareolus | reverse complement strand
CCTCTTTTTGGGTCTGGCTTACCTCACTCAGTAAAGCGTTTTCTATGTCCATCCATTTGCATGCAAAATTCAAGATGTCATTGTTTTTTACCGCTGAGTAAAACTCTAGTGTATATATGTTCCACACCTTCTTTAACCATTCTTCTATTGAGGGGCACCTAGGTTGGATATGGGATCAAGGAAGAATATATCTCAACTAAGGGAGTCATTTTAGGGTTTACAAGAGACTTGATTATAAATGGGATCCCAGGTCCAAGGAGAGATCCCCAGACTGTTCTCTAGATAGAGGAGAGGGTGCCTGAACCGGCCTTGGCCTATAACCATACTGATGAAGATTTTGCTTATCACCATAGATCCTTCATCCGACGATGGATGGCGATACAGACGGAGACCCACATTGGAGCACCGGAATGAGCCCCCCATGGTCCAAATGAGGGGCAGGAGGAGGAAGAACATGAAAAAAAAAACTCAGGACCGCGAGGGGTGCGATCACCCACTGATACAAGGGGACTGATATAATGAGAGTTCACCAAGGCCAGTTGGACTGGGACTGGATGAGCATGTGATCCAACCAGATTTTCTGAATGTGGCCAGATTCTCTGAATGTGGCTGACCCGGAGCCTTTCTGAAAAGCCACTGACAATGACACTGGGACTTGTTTCCTCTGCATATACTGGATTTTTGGGATCCAGTCTGTTTGGATACTCACCTTCCTGGACCTGGAGGGAGGGGGGAGGAACTTGAACTTCCCACAGGGCTGGAAGCCCTGACTACTCTTAGGGATGGAGAGGGAGGAGGAGGGGGGGAGTGGGAGGGTGTTGGGAGGAGGGGCGGAAATGGAAACTTTCATAATTTAATAAACTTTGAAAAAAAATTATCTCAAATACTTTTGGTGTCTGGGCGTTTTCCTTTTCTTACTTCTGTATTTCTTACTTTCACTATTATTCCGTGACTGGTTGGGTGACTGGGTGGCTGGGTGAGAGACTCCTGACATCCTCCACCCCTTGTTCTCCAGTTGCCCCTCTTTTTCTTCTTCCAGATTTCTCTTCTTTATTCTCTTTGCCTGACAGCCCTGCCTATCCTTTCTCTTGCCTTGTTATTGGCTGTTCAGCTCTTTATTTGACCATCAGGTGTTTTAGACAGGCAAAGAATAACAGCTTCACAGAGTTAAACAAATGCAGCATAAACAAAAGCAACACATCTACATTATTAAGCAAATGTTACAGAGCATAAACAAATTTAACATATTTTAAAATAATGTTCTATAACCGAAGAGGTCATGAAATTGAAAGGGGGGTATAGGAGGGGACACAGGAGGAGTTGGAGAGGGGAGGGTGTAGATGGGATCAAAATAAATGGCACTTGCATATGAAATACAAAAACCAGATTGTTGTATATTGTGTAATACATACTTGCAAGTTAGAATTAGAAACCACTTTAACATATCTGAATTAGCATGTTATTTAGGACTGCATAGCCTGAATTTACATTGTTGTTATTTAACCAGGACTTACAGTACCTTGGTGACCATCCAAAAAAAGGTGGATGGTCCTTAATGTGGAAATTAATTTGGAAATTAATTTCCATATTAATGAGCAGGAGAGATACTTTGTCAACCAGTCTGGATCTGGACTTTTTAGTTTGTTTTTCTTTGTTTGTTTGGTCATGAGGATCAGGGTTAAGAGCAGGTTAGCACCATAGTTCTAAACTTTTACCTTTTCTATTCCACCTGCAATGAAATACAAAACTTTAAAGTATATTTTTTCACTTATCTTCACTGATTTGGATAAAATTAATATTTAGAACTATTTCATATCCTGTAAGATCTCAATATCACTTATTTTCAAACTATTTTTTTCTATAGTGTTGAAAAGATATTGATTAACCTTCATTTTATCTTACTTAAGAAGACACATAAAGGCACAAGTTGTTTATTTGTTCATAAAGAGTAATCATTGTTTCCATAAGAAATATATAAAATAAACACTTTAATTTGTGATTTCCTTTTTAGACTATTAAGTTACAGGAAACTCAACACAATGTAATCATGATTGGTTTTGTAAATAAAAATATATTTGCCTGAAGCAACAAGTAGTGAAGAAGTTTGATATCTGCCAGGTCCCTTTGTTTTATGTAGTCTAAAACATAAGACTGAGCAGTAAAATAAACATGCTCTCAGTTATGCACAGGGATTATGTGGAAAAAGCTTTGCCGTTCCTTTCAGTCTGATTTTCTTCTTTTCTTTCTTTCCTTTTCTTCTCTTTTCTCTCCATCTTTCTCCCATTATTCTACCTTTGCTCGTTTTTTCTTTTCTCATTTTTGAGTAAAATTATTAAAGAAGGTAATAAATCTACTTAAGATCACTCATGCTTTAAAATTGAAAATAATTTTTGCACGTGAGAAATGAAAGAACTCAGTGGTATTTTATCATTAAGTAAGAGATTTCTCCTTGCTTAAACTGCTTTAGGAGGGAGCTGAATAACTTTTCTGTATTAACAAATAGTAGAAACTTAATTAATTTTCTGAGTTAACATTCACAGCATTACAGAGTCTATTTTATATCCAATTGTGCATTGAAAACATTGTGGGCTTCAAAATAACTGCTAAATTGTATTTAGATAGAAAGCAATAGGTCACAGAATGGGATGAATCTAATGTTTCTCGACAGCTTTGCTAACTTCTTTGATACCAGGAATTGATTATGCTACAAGCAAACCTGACTAGAAAGCTGTTAGTACCACAGGTGTCTTTGTACCTAATAATGGTCCTATATACTGGCATGAATGTATTTGGCAAAATAATAAAATGAAGTTTGGGGTTAATAGGTAGGAAGTATATTTTTGAGTCCTCTCTTGAACTAGTTATGTTTCTGTAAAATCTTTTTTTTTCCATTTTGTTTGTGCACTACGGTTAGGCCTTTGGGAAAGAAGTAATTTTTCAACATCAAAAAACTGTTTTAAGGGCCCAGGGAATGATTTGGTCAGTTAAGTGATTATCATACAAACATGAGAACCTGATTTTGAGCCAAGCATCTATGTTTTTTGATTTTTGTTCTGTGTTTTGTGTTTTTTTTTTAATTCTAAGCATAGTGATAATTGCTTTTTATTCCATATCTGGGGAATAGGGAAAAATCAGAAATGATGACAATTGCTGACTAGTCATTTTAGCCTAATGTGTGAGTTCCAGGTCCCAAGAGAGATCCTGTAACAAAAATAATGTAAATAGGTCCTGAGAAAGGATACCCGAGTTTGCCCTCTGGCCTCCACCCTCAGGCACACAATATGTACATACCTGCACACATATACACTGATGGAAAAAAGTTGTCAAAACAAGAGCAATTTTATATTCTGACACTCAGTTCAAACCAGAGGAATGATAATGCTCACCACATGTATTCCATGCAACTTCATTCAGCCATCAAATCATCATAGTAGAATTCAATTCTACTTTAAGAAATATTACTCTGTATGTAATTCATCTCTTATGTGCTCAAAATAGTTTGCGTTAATTGGTTCTGTTTGTTCTAAATTTTATTTTGTACGTATTTCTTAAGTATGCATAATTCAGAAAGTATTTTCTGCATTAAAGGTTTTATTAAAAAGATTTCCAGAATTCCCAGCCTCTCTTTAGTGGAAATCGTCCTCTGTGCAGCTTTATAGGAATTTACTAAAAACAGACATGGATAAAAATCTACATTTCAAACAATGGGAAGTGTTCTGGTTATTTCTAAAGTTTTTTTTTTTTAATAGTCCACCTGCTTGCCCACAAGCCATTCCACCTACCACATCACTGAAGGAGTATGTTGATTTCCGTGACCCAGAACCCAAAACAGAACTCCTAGGGCCAGTCTGAGACCTATCCGCCAGCTATTCCATTTGTCACCCCATTCCTTCAAACCACAAAGGAATTAGGCTGGGTATAAAACAGTGACAGAAACCACAGAAAGTACACAAACTTAAGGAAACATAGCAGTGCACTAATGAACACTAATAGGAAAAGATCGAGAAAAGTTGTAAAATCCTAGAACAGAATGACAATAAAAATAAAACATACCAAAATCTATGGGGTCTAATGAGGGCCGTCCTAAAAGAGAAGTAGACATACTAAGTCCTCCACTAAAGAAACTGGAGAAATTTTGTGTTAATAACTTAATGATACACCCAAAGACTTTGGAAAAACAAGAACAGCAAGAAAAAGGAGTAGTCTAAAAGAGATTTGTCAAAATCAATGCTGAAATTAATGAAATAGAAATAAAAAATAAAAAGATTTTTTAAAGGAGTTGGTTCTTTACAAGGTAAACAAGAATTACTAACCTTTAGCTAGTTTAATAAAAAGAAAGAGTGTTGGAGTACTCAAATTAATATAATCACCAACCAAATGGAAACTGTTCACAGCTGATATTGAGGAAACACAGTATTGTAAGGACATACATAATTCTTAAAAATCTACATTTCTATAAACTGGAAAATAAGGTGATGGATTATTAAGTATATATAGTCTACCATAATTAAATCAACATAAAGTAAATAATTTAAACACCCATAAAAACTGAAGAGACAAAAGTAGTGATTAAAAACCTCCCAAGAAAAAACAGGCCAGGACCATAAGGATACAGGGTAGAATTCTACCAAACATCTTTCAAAGAAGAGCTATCCTACAAATACTCTTCAAATTGCTTCCTAAAACAGCATAGAAAGAAATGTTTCCAGATTTGTTCTATGACAGCAGATTATCATGATACCTCAAAGAGATTAAGATCCAACAACAAGAGAAAATTATGGGTCAATCTCGCTGATGAACACAGACCCAAAAGTCCCCAGTAAAGTACTTTCCATAGAATTCAAGAGGCCATCAGAAAGAATATCTCCAATAATTCAATTGAACTCATTGGGTTCGCATATCAGAATCTGTAACAAATGGGCCAGCTTGCTTGTTGGGGTTTTCTGTCCTGCCTGGTTCCTACAGCTGTTTAGAACCAAAGAAAATCACACAGAGATCTCTATAAGTTATAAAGCTGATTGGCCCATTAGGTCAGGCGACTTATTAGTTCTTGTAGCTTATATTAACCCACTATTCTGATCCATGTTAGCCATGTGGCTCAGTACCTTTTTAAGAGGGGCAGATCACATCCTGCTGCTTCGGTTATCTGGGCAGGAGTGAGAGGAATCAGCTTCCTCCTTCCCAGAATTCTCCTGCTCTCCTTGCATCATTTCCACTTCCTGACTGGTTTTCCTGCCTATACCTCCTGCCTGGCCAATCAGCGTTTATTTAAAACACGATTGACAGAATACAGACAATTCTATTGTACCAAGAATCTTACATATCAGAAATTTACATTATGATTCACAACAGTTGCAAAATTAAAATTACAAAGTATCACCACAACAAGAGTAACTGTATTAAAGAGTCACAGCGTTAGGAAGATTGAGAACTACTGGTCTATACCCACAGATTTATGAGGCTCTCAAACCTCACCAGAGAAACCTCTATTTGTAGTACATGGTGATTAACACAGAGACTCATTACTGGTCAACACACAGAGAATATGAAATTACAGGGCACAGAGTTCTAAATGGACATGTATATCACAGCCTTCAACACAATGCTCAGGGATGACTGAGGAAGAGGGGTAAGATAGATTGTAAGACCATAGGTCGTAGATCACTCTGCAGACAAAGGGTATCCTGCTGACACAGCAGGGCAACTGCATATATGAACTCACAATAGTTGTGGCAGCATGCAAAATTCTGCCCAGGCTCAAACCAGACAAAAATCCTAGCATGGAGAGCAGAAATGTGCAAGAACTTACACACAGAATTTTATCTTAATGCTTTTTTGTAGGAGTCACTGAAATGCATGTATATCAAATATATATGAATGCTCCCTGTTATATGTTTGTATGCATAAAGACAAGAGCACAGGTAGTCTAGACAAATACGAAGCACCTGTTGCAGAATCAGAGATACAAAAATGGAGAGATCCTAGGGCTTGCTGGTCAGGTAGTATTGGTGAATTAGTGAGCTCCAGATTTAAGGAAAGACTTTGTTACAAACAAATAAGTTGTAGAGTGTTAGAAAACACACGATGCAGACCTCTGGCCTCCATATGCTCTTCCATACACATGTACACAACAAACACACAACAAATTAAAAAGTAAGCTTAAATTAATAGAATATAGGAAAAGAAGCTTAAGTTTGCAAATATAGATAGTTATTAATATAGATAGTAATGTGGATAATTGAAAATCATTGTCAATGTGAACACCCAGATAGTTCTATATAATGAGGATGAAATGGAAGGGGAATGGAGTCTATTCCTTTGTCTTGCCATCTTTCTTCTGTGTTAGCTGCTTAAGATGTCACAATGAAGCATGTGACTGCATTTATAATAGCTTTATTAATGAGATAGAATAGAGACTTTAATATTTAAAGTGATATAGAATTGGTGTATTGACTCAGGGATTGAGGCTCTACAGTAATTACATTGTATTTACAGTACACATATCTCTATTTATTATCCTGAAGTTGAAAACCAAGATGACTGTGAACTTTGAGGACCTTGCTTTGTGGATTCATGATTCTCTGAATTAGGGAATACTTCTAGAGCCAGGGAAAGAAACTTAGCTGTGGGTCAGCTGGAGCTTCTTCCAATAGTATAAAATGCTAAGTCAGCAAGAAATGGGTATTTTGGGTTCAGATTCTCTATTTTTCCCCCTACATGCTAGTCTTGCTCAGTAGCACTTGTCTTTGTTTGCAGTCTGTTAAACAAAGAAAATACAATATTTACCAAGTATAGCATTTAATACTTGATAATTGCTTGAGGATGTATTTTTCTGGTAGAATTGTTGTCTAGCATTCATAAGGTCCTAGGTTTGATCACTCACAACACTTAAACCATCACACAAGAACACCTCTACTGCCCACTAACACCACCATAGCACCACCACTGATAAAAGAGACACATTCAGAAATTTTACTACTCAATTGAAGGATCATTTTTCAATATTTGAATCTAGGTTATTGTAACATGAAAATTTAGTGCTTCCCCAAGTATTACTAACCATGATAGTAATAAGAAAATTACTTAATAGGCATAAAGTAAACATTGTTTATGATTAATAACTAAGAAAAATATACTAATTTAGCTCATTTAAAATATTTAATTTCAATAGAAATATAATAATGTGTCTTATTTTTTATGTGTGCCCTTCTACACTTACATGTCTTGTAAGCAGATATAGTTATGTAACCATGACATGAAAAATATTACGGTTTATTTCTTATGTTCCAGAGATTTTCCCATGCACTTCCCATCAGTGCTTTCCCAATTCCAAAAATGGCCACTATTCTCACAACCTTTCTCATTTTTACTTGATTTTGACCTTTGAAGAATTTGAGGATATTTCCTGTTTGGATATATTTGTTAATGTGAATGAAGTTTCTCTGAATACTCTTCTACAGATTTATTTTTTGGGGTAGGTCTTTCATTCTCTTGTAGGAGTGGTATTGACAGATTAAAGGGTACATGTTTTCATCTGTATGATAAATTGTAAAGAGTCCTCCAAACTTGAAATACCATTGGTTCATTCACACAAGCAATGCATGCAAATATTAGGGGCTTCACATTGGTACTCTATTGGTGTTGCTGACCACTTATTTTAGCCTTTATTGTGAATGTGAAATGGTATCTCATTAAGATTTTAATTAGTAGTCCTCTGATTGCTGGTGCTGTTGAACATCTTCACAAAGGCTTATACTCCAATCTTATGGATTTTATACATAGGACTGTAATAGATTTCAAATTAGCTTTTATATATAGTGCAAGATAGAGTTCAAGGTTTTCTATTGTTTTTAATTGGATGCTTATCCAGTTATCTCATCTCATTTCTTGGAAAGCAATAAATCTTCTACCCTCAGCTACTGATGTATCTGTTTGTTTGTTTGTAACTCTTACATTCTTACAATTGCAATTTCTGTGTCGCCATGATCTTTTTTTGAAATCTGGTAATATGAAACCTTCATATTTGATATACCTCACAGCCAGACATTATTCTGAGAGAGGGAGTCTAAATTGGGGGTATTCATCAGGTCACTCCTTTCATAGTTCAAGGAACCCCTGGAAGAGGAGTCAGAAAGATTGTAGGAATCAGAGAAGATGGAGGGCACCAGGAGAACAAAAGACCTGCTAAATCTGTTGGATAGGGTTCATATAGGCTCATAGAGACTAGAGGCAAGCATACAGCAGGTATGGTTCTGCACCAGGTTCTCTGTGTATATATTATGTGTGATAGCTTGGTGTTTTTGTGGGACTCATAACAGTGTGAACTGTATATCTCTGAGTCATTTGCCAGCTCCTGGGACTCTTTTCCTCCTTTTGGGTTTCCTTGTCCAGTCTCAGTGTGAGGGCCTTTTACTTGTCTTCTTGTATCTTGTTTTGTCCTGTCTGGCTGTGATCTCTTGGAGGCCTGCTTTTTTTCTGAAAAGAAAGCAGAGTAGAAGTTGATCTAGGGGAGAGGAAGTGTGGGCTGTTAGCTGAAAAGAGTGGAGGGAGGAGAAACTGTAGTCAGAATGTATCATATAAAAGAAGAATCTATTTTACTTTCAATAACAAATAAATTAATTTAAAAAACTCCGAGTATTTTAGGTCCTTTGCATTTTTATAAGTGTTGAGATTTCCTCAACAATTTATACAGAAAATGTTATTGCTATTTTTTTATTCATTTTACATATCAACCACAGTTCTCCACCTTCCCCTCTTCCCACACTCCCAGCACCTCCCTCTGTGACCCCATCCACTCCTCAGGAAGGGTAAGGCCTTCCATGGCGAGTCAATAAAGCCTGGCACATAAAGTAGATGCAGGACCAAGTCCCTCCCTCAAATCCTTGATTTAGCCCCCCCAAATCAAAGCCGAGTAAAGTATCTCATCCTAGGGAATAGGCCCCCAAAAGCTAACTCAGACACCAGGGATAAATCCTGGTTCCACTGTCAGGGGAACTAACAGACTAACAGACAAACAGACTAAGCCACGTAACTATCACCCACATTTAGAGGGTCTATTTCAGTGTTATAAAGTCTCCCCAGCTGTTAGTCCAGAGTCCATGAGATATAACTAACTCAGGTCAACAGTTTCTCTGGGTTTTCACATCCTGATCTTGACCCCCACTTCTCCCTCTCTTCATCTGGACTCCTGGAGCTTGATTCAATGTTTGGTTATGGATCTCTGCATTAGCTTCCATCAGTTACTAGGTGAAGGTTCTATGATCGCAATTAGGGCTACAATCTGATTACAGGAGATGGCCTCTGCACTATTGTTAGGAGTCTGAACTGGAATCATCCTTGTGGATTTCTGGGAATTTCCCTAGTACCATGATTTTTCCTAAACCCGTAATGATCCCTCTATCAAGATATTTCTTGCATTGTTCACCCTCTCCATCCCTTCACCATCCATTTGCCTGAAAATTTCCTGATGTCATTATTTTTAGCAGCTGAGTAATATTTTGTTGTATAAATGCAACACATTTTCTTTATCCATTCTTTGGTTGAGGGGATTCTAGGTTGTTTCCATGTTCTGGTTATTATGAATAATGCTACTATTAACATAGCTGAGTAAGTGTCCTTGTGGTGTGACTTAGCATCCTTTGGGTATATGCCTAAGACCCTCTGGGTCTTGGGGCAAATTGATTACCAGTTTTCTGAGAAACTGCCATACTGATTTTCAGTGACTGTACAAGTTTGCACTCCCACCGAAAGTGGAGGAATCCTCCCCTTACTCCACATCATCTCTAACATAAGTAATCATCAGTGGTTTTTTTTTTTTTTGATCTTAGCCATTCTGACAGGTATATGATGGTATTTCAGAGTAGTTTTGAGTTGCATTTTCCTGATGACTAATGGTGTTGAGCAATTCCTTAAATGTCTTTCAGCCATTCGATATTCTTCTGTTGAGAATTTTCTGTCTAGATCTGAACTCCATCTTTTAATTGGATGATTTGTACAATTTTGACTTTTTGTCAAAAATCAGGTCTTCATAGGCATGTGGGTTATTATCAGGGTCATCAATTCATTTTCAATGATCAATGTGTCTGTTTTTATGCCACTATCAAGCTGTTTTTATAACTATAGCAATATAGTACCACTTGAAGTCAGGGATAGTGATGCCTTTGGAAGTTCCTATACTGTACAGATTATTTTAGCTATTCTGATCTTTTGGTTTTCCATATGAAGTTGAGTGTGGTTATCTGGAGGTCTATAAAGAAGTGGTATTAATAATAGTAACCTGAAGCTTGATATTGGGGTAAATGCTGAAAGTTCCAAGAGAGAAAGGAGTAAGCCACAGCCAACTCTTACCTTGATAGCTCCCCAGTAAAGAAAGGCACCAACCTCACATCTCCTCCTGCCCAATATTCCCTCTCTCTGCCCATGCGTAACACTTCTTGTCTGTCTATACAGACCTCCAGGGCATTGCAGTGAACCAGTGACTAGGTCTTCCCTCTGATATTTAGGCAACCATTATTTGTTAGATATCAAGATATCACCACATTTCCCCTTTCTTGTTTAAAATAAAATGGTTATTGTTAAGAGAAAAAAAATTATATACAATAAGTACAACTATATACAATATATACAGACAATAAATAAATCAGCAATATTAACTCTTTAGCAAATGACAAATTTAGAGAAAATACTACATATTTATTCTATCTTGATAAGTCTAAAAGTTTGTACATAGTTCACTTTCTATTCTAACTTGCATTACCAAAAGTATCTTTTAATGTCCCTCAAACTTATACACTTTGTACCTCTTTACAGAATTTCTTTTCTGAATCCGGTAACAAAGAAAACTAGAACTATCACTATAAAGTCTTCAACTCAATCAGGGACCTGAGAAGGAAATAATATTATCCAAGTAAGTGGGAAATGTAAGCAAATACTTTGCAAAAAATGTGAGCTAGGTCAGAAACAGCTGGTTGCCTGGAAAATCTCTCAAGTTTCTTCTGTAATGTTGAAGCATTAATCTTCAGCCTACAGGTCAATTATACCTGACATACTTTTCTGTGAAGAAGGATATTCTGAAAGATTATCATACCTTGTCTTGGCAAAGTTTGGCAGTTCTTTCTTTTGTATCCTATTTGTCCAATTTGAACAGCATACTGTCAGCAGTTGAGACAATGACATTTTCTTGCCCAGTGTGACTTTCCCATCTATACTGCCTTTCTGGACAATAAGCATTTTATTAAAATATGATTGACAGAATACAGGCAATTGTCCCACACCAAGTGTCTTTCCTTTTTCCATACAGAAAGTAAGCTTCATATGGAGTTTCTTTGATACCCATAATCTTCTCTGGAGTACACTGGTGCTGCCAGTAATAGACATGTCTCATTGTCATAAAAAAGAAAAAACCCTATGGTTATTAAAACATCTTAAATGCCATATTCTGTAGATCTTTGAAGTGCTTGAAGATGACCTGCCTATCTAAACTATATCTCTGTTTGACCTTGAACACATACTTAATATGACTACAAGTTCAATTATAGTAAGTATTATTTTACATTTCTTTATATCCCAATTAGTTGGTAATAATAACTTTCAAGGACTAGAAATTTAGATTACATTGTTAAATGAGCTGTGCAGGTCTAATACCTTGAACAAGATTAGAAATGAATGTACAGACTGTTCTATCAAAAATAAGATTAAATTATTGCCGATATGTAAAGATCCATATCAGTATAAAATATTTAAAATAAGTAGTTGTTTTTTTGGCTTAAAAGTAGAATAATCTTTTTTAGCCTATTTCAGTATTGCCTCCCTTTCTTTCTCAGAGTAGACTCTGAAAAATTTCCTTTCATCCTATCATATCTTATGTCCCCTTTTTTCTTTTCAGAGTAGATTCAATAATCTACCTTATATTCTATCTTATCTATATCCCCATTTTTCTTTTAAGATCGAGATCCCTGAATCTATTTTTTGTTCAGCTTTTTGCCTGACTATTACCAATAACAACTTGAAATCAAATATTCATAATACCACAAAAGACCAAAAATAACCAATTCCACCTCTTGGGAATGTGGATATTTTATTCTTGAATTTACTTCCTGCTGTCTGGATACAACAGCATCTTTAGGGGATCCTGAAAAGCATAATTTGGATTAATTGCAAGTCCTGGAAGAGGTAGCTGTGTATGTGGAAACTGTATCTTGGTTTTCTAGCCACCTCAAAATTGTTCTGAGCAGTTTGCAGTCCAAAGCTGATCTTTAAGTGGTATTTTTCAACTTAGTCATGTTATCATAGTCCTGGTGTAATTGTCTTTATGGGGTCACATCCTCCTTTTGGAAACTTTAAAGGTTGTTGTTAGGTATAGTCTTGGTTCACTGCAGAATACTTAGACTTTAAATGTTATATGCAGCAGGTCTTAAAATCTTTAAAATATCAATACTTGTTATATACATTCAGAGTACAAAAACTTAATTCCTAATTACCTGAGAAAGACTGAAACCTGAAATCCTGCACAGGAAGCTAGATGAAGCCTTATTCTAGAATTAGTTAGTACTCTATATAACCATTAATATCATTGCAAATATGTATATTGTATATATACATGTATATGTGTATATATGTATGTATGCATGTATTAATCTTATAAATTTTGAGATAATATTTGTATCTTAAGAAAAGTCTTAATATATCAAAATAAAATCAAAGAATATGAGAGTATTTGTGATACAACAGTCTCTAATTTTTTCTTCAATGATTAGAGAAAGATCTCCTGCAGCAGGTCAGCAGAGGACTCCAGAGGCACAGGCTTCACCTGCACCTCTGGTTGGAGGGAGAATCAACACCTGTACCTATAATTACCTGCTGGACATATGGCCTGCTTTAAGTATAGATTATATTCTCTGTAAGACTCCATTGAACAAAACAATTTCTCCTCTGCAAGTAAATGTCAATTTTGATAGCTTCTTTTTAAGGGAATGAGCTCATGTGCGTTTCCCACTCTTAGATCTGGGAGCCCATCTGGCTAGACTCTGTGCAGTCCCTCTGCATGTTGACAAAGAACCCATGAGTTCATGGGTGTATCATGTCTGGAAGTCATCAGTCTCCCATTCTGACTCTTACAATCTTTCTTCTGCATAGTTCTCTGAGTTCTGAGGAGAGCGGCATTGGAAAGTCTCTCACTCTCTGCACACTGTTCTGTGTTTTGAGTCTGAACAGTGATTAATTCCCATCTATTGCAACAGGGAGCTTCTCTGATGATAGCTGAGAGAGACACTCATCTTTATGTGTATCAGAATGTGCTTAGGAGCCATTTAGCACAATAATAGCATTTGATTTTTCCATAGTCACCTGGTTCTTTCATAGGTTCTTGGTCACTTTAGCAGGGTTAGACATGGCCTCCATACTGTAAATTGAGCTTGAAGTCCAGAAAGGGGTTGATTTGATATTTTTTTCTTGATGAGACTAATATCTTTGATATTTGTCCAACTTGTAAATATCAATTTTTATTAATTTTATTGTTGGATAGAATTCCATGATACTGATGCAAAAACTTAATTTACTTAATTATAGACACCTTAATTATTCCCAATATTTTCTCTCCTGAAAAGCTTGTATGAACAGTTCTATACAGGATTTTGATTAAGTATAAATTTTTTATTAATCTGAGAGATGCACCTATCAATGTTATTGGAGTCATTTGATCTGAATATATTTAATCTTTTAAGGAAGTTACTATTTTTTCTGAATTGATTTCTGTTTTATGTTCTCATAAGTAATGTAGGAGATCCAGTTTCCTGGACTGACAGATTTTATATCCTTATTATTTAAAAAAATATTTTATTGTTGCAATTAACATATAATTACACCATTTTCCCTTTACCTTTTCTCCTTGCAGTTCCTACCATATTAACCCCCCTCCCATGCTCCCTCACTCTCTCCAAAATTCATGGCCTCTGGCCTTTAAAAATCTTTCTTAATAATCATATGCCTAAATACATAAATACAGTCTGCTTGGTCTGTATAATGTTACTTGTATGTTTATGTATTCAGGACTGACCACTTGGTATTGGATAACCAATTAGAGTCCTCTTCCCAGGGGAGGAATTCCTTAGTTTCATATAGGTTTTTTTTTTATGCTTGAGGCCCTGTGAGATGTCCCTCTTACATATTTGCATGTCTGTTAGTGTTGTCCTTGTCCAGGACTAGCTTAGGCCATCATGTTGATGAAACTGTATTGTTTCGGGGTTCTCTTGGACTTTTAGGAGCAATGTTAACAAGTCTGTGCGATATTTCCCTTCTATCTTTTTTTAAAGCTGACTTGAAGATCAGGAGATTTCCACATTGATTTTTTATTTCCCCATCATTTTAGTTCATGCTTCCCCAGATCCCCTCATCTATCCCACTCTGCCACCTATGCTTGAACATTTTGTTCCCAGTGTTTTCCCTGTCCACTTTCATACCACCTGGGTTGTACTATCTCTTCTCCCTTAAGGCATTTTCTACCTTTGGAGCTACTTTAAAGGTTCCTGATTCTACAGAGCAGATCCCACATTTCCCAATGCTCCAAATTAAACACACAAATCTGAAGATTATAAGATATGGTGTACATATAAACAAGAACAACCAGCATTGCCTTTCCATGTGTGGGTTAACTTATTTAGTCTCTTTGGTTGTAACACTATTCTTAATTCATATCTTGCCAACCTAGTTACCCCACTCATTATAATTTTCTCTAATTCCATCTATTTATCTGAAAGTTTTCCATTTTCATTTTTTCAGCATGAAGGAAACTTTTATTTGCAACAGATGAGACCTGCAATAGCAGAAAATGTCAGCCTATCAGAATGCAGAGTAGTGATGCCTAGTCCTGATGGACTTATCTACAAAACACTCCTACCACTAAGGCTCTGAAAATATTGCCAAAGAGAGGGTAGAAAGATGGTAAGACCTTGAGGACCAGAGAGTTTTCTGCGACATTGTGTTTGTTAGGAACATCAGAAGCTATATCCGTAAAAACTCATCTACAGGACTGCACAAGTGTGAACCAAACAAGAACAACCCCAGTGGACATGCCTAACTGGATGGAGAAAGCCCATAAAACCTCAGCTCAACAGAAAGAACTGTAACAGTAACCGAGGAAAGCTAGGATTGAGAGAGGTGGCCTTTCCTGCAAAGAGCACACTAATATGTTTTCTCCAGTGCCAGAGGGTCAGCTCTAAACACATGTAGCCAGGTAGCATTACATAGACTGAACATGCTGTATTTAGGAATGTATATGCATATGCATAAATGCATACAATAACAATTACAGAAGAAAAACTGTGAATTTGAAGGAGAGAAGGAATGGGTATATGGTAAGGCGAATAGATTGTTGAAGAATATGTATCATGTCTGGGGTTTCTTTCTTCTTCATCTTTGTCTTTTCCCTCCTTGTTCTCATCTGCATCTGTATCATCTTTATCAACCAAAATGAAATTTTGCACAAGTATAGAAAGCAGATAACATGATAAGTTGAGCATTGGCATTTTTTTTTGTGAGGCACGCATGTTGTGTTTGCTCCTGAGATTGCTCTTTTCAATGGCCATGCAATCTCCATTGAGAGAAACAGCCCATCAAAGTGAGTAAGCAGCCTTGTGCTCTAGATCTGCTTCAGCTGCACAGTTTATGTCGCTTCAACTGTCCCTTTCATTCTCTGGGTCTCCTTATCCATTTTAGAAAATAAGCAGGTGAAACAAATCCTATTTTTATACATTATGTAACAAACATTTGAAAGAATGTACAATATTCTGTTGGTACTAGATATGTTAAATTATCTTGGTGGAATATGCAGAATTTTAAAGATCCTAGTGAATTCTAATACTTAAGCATGGTATGGAAATATGAAATTCGAAAGTTCTTTGCATTCCATTCTCATTCTAAAAGCCAATGACTCTAAATCATTGTGTTCTAAGTATAATAAAGCTTGAGAATATAGTGGTTTGCATTTTCTTATTTTAATTAGCTTATTCACAATCTAATTTGATTTGAATAGTAACCTTGATAACATGGTGCCTTAGCAACTATGTAATTGTTTAAATATGTCTTATAAAGAAGAAAACCTCCTATTGTTTGCCCAAGTTCAACAGACATTCTGCTGTAAGGAGAGGCCACTTAATTCATCCCAGCTGCCTGGCTAGCTTAGACCCAAAATAACCACACAGAAATTTTACTAATTAGAATCACTGGATGGCCCATTAGTTCTAGTCTCATATTGGCTAGCTTTCACATCTTTGATTTAACCCATTTTTATTAATCTGTGTATCTACACATGGTAGTGGCTTACCTGGATAGATTCAGCATATCTGACTCTGGCATCTCCATGGTGGCGCTCTCTCACTCTGCTATCTTCCTCCCAGAATGCAGTTCTGTCTTCTCAGCCTACCTAAGTTCTGTTCTACCCTGTCAGTCCAAGCCAGTTTCTTTATTCATTAACCAATGAAAGCAACATATAGACAGAAGAACCTCCTATACCAACATTCATCTTCAGAGAAATTAGCCAATGTACTAAAGCCTCTGCATTCTGAATATGAATTCATTGTTGACTTCTTCATGTGCTACCACTTGTACTCCGTATCAGAAAAATTTGAAAGCATCATGAGTATAATTTTATACTGAAGCAGTATATTATTATTTACCTTTTTAGTATTATATAAAGTCAATGCAAAATCTAGATCTATTAGCTAACCCAAGAAGGGAGAAGACATTAAATTTACCTCCATGTTATATCGTTAGCTTCTCTCTAACTGCAGTATGCTACACTCAGAACATAGAGGTGGCCATCAAAAATTTACATTTTAATAGAATAGATGATTATAAAGATTGCTGAGTTTGAAAAGTTTATATTGCATTTGTATTTCTAAAAACCTCAAACTATTAAGAAATACTGTGCCTTGAATGCATTAGTTTTTAACAACAAATAAAAATACTGTGCTTCCTCAATTCTAATCACAAAGATTCTACCTCAATGAATACTATCTCTTAAAATAAAATAGTAACTGGAAATCATTGTAAATAGAAAGTTCTTAGTGGAAATTGAAGGTTCTGGGATAATTGGAGGGATTATTTTTCCTAACTCTGGTATTATAGTTTCTGAAAAATAAATAAATCTAATCTTAAAAATTATGAATCTCAAATTTCTTTTAAAAATTGAAAAAATATCTCAATTTTACACCAGACTCCTGAAGCTGTTGATGAGAACTGCTTATGATAATGATTGTACTGACAACTTTATTTTATAAACTCAAATAGTGCAGGTATTATCATATACATGTCTATATCATGTATGTATAATGTTAGTACGTATATGTACACACCTACATAATAATATAGCACAGGGAGACTATTTGGGAGAAACAGGATGAGGAGCAGAAAGGGGCGGTGAATGGTAAGTTGGAAGAACGTGAGTAAGATCTGGGTACGAGAATATATGTATTTAAATATTACATGAAATTCCATTATTCTGGGTACTAATTACAAAAAGTAATTAATTAACGGATGGATTCAAAATCCTTTTCTGTTAAGTGGACGTCAAAAAAGAAATATTAAAAATGCAAATTCAGTTTTGCAAAGAAAGAACAAGAAATACTGAAGAAGTGCTTTGTGAAATAATGACAGCACTGTAGTAAGTACGCAAATACACTGGCAGGTTTTAATGGACCTTTCCCCTTCTTACTCACTCAACATCTAAGAGTCTTAATTAGAAGTCTAGAGAGAAAGCCGGATCATGACCTTCATAATAAACGTCAGAAAGGACTCAATTATTTGTCAAGGCAGCCTATTTGGTATTGCAAGGAAAGCTTTAACATGACTTATAGATTGTAGATAAAGCTATTTGTCTTATTCCTGTTTTACAGAAAACAAAACTCAGTCTCCATTTGTTTGTTTTCATATTGTCAGGAGTATTGTGGACTAAGGTAGCTAAAGTTCAAAGATAAGTTTCAAGCTAATCAACTGTCCCATGTTTCAAGCACATGCACAATGGTCTCATGAAAAGAAACTATCTGGTTCGCAGAGGGCCATTTCCTCTGAGCTGCACTACTGATAAAGAATTTGTAGAGGGAGTTGCCTTTAAGCTAAGTAAAATCTCAGGCTTCAATTGATGTCTGGTAAGTAGGAAACTGGGCTGCCCTTTGAGCCATGGAATCTGAACTCCAGTGAGCCGAGGTCACACTGAGTGCAGATCTTTTCAAATTCTCTTGGCTACACTCGGTCTTCAGAAACCCATGACAGTGGAACGCTTGTTGTCGATGCTGCTCAAAGGCTGCTCCAAATATTCAGTTAATTTTCAGGGAATGCTAGTCATTGTTCTAACTCAAAGAAACAGGAAGACAACTTCAGAGGGACAGAAGGAAAATCACCCTCAGTTTTTATTTGTATGTGTTGTGGCTTTAAAACAGCGTACCTAGCGTGGACAGTAGCAACCATTCTTTCAGTTTGGATTTTGATGGCATTAAGTATATTCATATTGCTGTGAAAGAGATCTCCAAAACATGCTCAACTTGTACATGGAGTAACTCCTGCTTTCTACCCAGTTCCTAGGAAATGCCTTGCTGTAGCTTCTGTGTTATTATTTTCCACACCTCATGAGCAAAACCAGACCATCCCTGTTATTACATTATTACCTGATTGATTCATTTCATTTAGGATCATATCCTCAATGCTCATACATGAACAGAGTTTTCATCATTTCTTTTTTCTTTCATTTTTAAAAATTTTCCGTATTTTGGTTTTCCAATACATGGTTTCTCTGTATAGCCTTGGCTATCCTGGAACTCACTCTGTAGACCAGGCTGGCCTTGAACTAAGTGATACAAATGCCTCTGCTGCCTAAGTGCTGGGATTACCAAGTGCTGCCACCACCACTAAATACACTAGATTATTTTAAGTGTAATAGCACTGTTGTTTACTGGGTTACATTTTCATCTTTATTATTTAAATAATGTTGTCCTGAATCTTTTATTTAATTTTATTTTTAAAATTAAACTAATTTCTCAAGTTACTCACAAGCAAATATTTGAGAAAAGAGCTCCGTAAAATGATTAGGAAGGTTCATACCATAAAACTAGCAGAAATAGAAAGTATATAGAAATGACTTTGATTATGCTTTCTACCATTAAATCAAAAGAGCATTTAAGAGTGGAGAATGGGAACTGGATGCAGGGCTAGAGACTAACAAGCCATTTGAATGTGAGGCGAGATGTTTGTGGTCATCTAAAAGTCTAGTAATGCACTTTTTGGCATGTACATTTCAGACACATAGGCAAATACTGATTTTTAAACTTGCAAGACAAAGTATCCTGAGTAAAGGAGAGGTCCTTATATGTGTTACCAAAATAGAAACAAGGCTTGAACATAAAGGCCCATTAAAAACCAACTTAAAATAGTTTGATTATGTTATCTTATTGTAGCCTTACTATTTATTTTATGTATAAGTTTGTGGTTAAAATCTGAAATAAGCATAGTTTTAGAAATTATAACCAGTGGCTTTCCCATGGTGACTATATAATTCTATGGAATGAATACCTGAGTCTCCAAATTTGGTGTTGAAACTGTAATCCTCAGTTAATTTTTTTAAAAATGGGGCTTTGGGGAGTTAACTACAAGGGATAGCAAGTCCACATGATTGTAATTAATGACCTCCAAAGATGGTCAGGAAAGAGCAGGAATTCTTTCTTTCCTCAGTCTCCCAAGGATTTGACGGCTGTCTACAATCTGGGAAAACCACCTGCATCATGAACTTCACTTTACGGCACTCTGGTCTTGGACTTGTAGCCTCTCGTGCATTAAGAAACAAACACATTATTGATATAAGTCCACACTGTGCTTGTAGTATCACAAACTAAGACGTAAATAAAGGAAGAAACCTACAAAATCTTAAAATCATATTGTGGTGTGATACAAGATGCATGTAATGGGATGTACATGGTTTGATTTCCCAAGTATAAATTTATTAATTTTTATTTTTAATAGAGTAAAAATCTTTGAACATGTATGCTTGTATTTTGGAGGAGTAGGAGACACATACAGGGCATACAAACTGGCAGGCTCAGTTCTCTCCTTCTACCATGAGAGTCCTGGGATGTTTCCAGGTTTGACTGCAAGCAGCTTTACCTGCTGAGGCATGTGGCCAACCCAAGAATTAACTTAAGATTTCTCATCCTAATATGAAATAAAGTTGGAATTGTTTAGAGCTGGGCACACACTTTGGCAAGAATGCATAAGTTAACATGGTCAGAATAGATTGAAGGTGACCACCTCTAGAAATTGTAACCTTGAAATATTTAGTTTTTCTACTATTTAATGTTTCATGTATTTGTTAATACTGTAGAAAGAAAAATAAACCCTAAGAGAGACATACATAGATCTAATCTACAAGGGAAGTAGAAAAAGACAAGATCTCCTGAGTAAATTGGGAATATGGGGACCTTGATAGAAGGTTGAAAGAGAGGGGAGAGACAGGGAGGGGAGCTCAATAAAAATCAATAAAAATAAAGAAAAGTGTTGCATGAAGCTAGACTCCCTGTAATAAATGGTCTAAATTCCAATTTTAAGATAAACTCAGTATTGAGGCAAAGGAAAAAATTTTTCTTCCAACTGTGTTAATACAATCTTACCGTGGCAAAATGTTTGGGTACCTAGCTCATGAACCTGACTTTATTTGTTGACATTCATTCTTTGAAGAGTGCGTGACATATTATATTTGGCTTATGAACTAAAAAGACATAAAAAATTTTTATCTAAATACAATTTAAAATGTGCAAATATACTATTTCAAGAAATGATTCATGTGGTAAGGATTTAAGCATGACAAATAGATTTGATAGCTGTACAGGGAATTTTAATTCTTGAAGGCAGTGCTTCTCAACCTGTGAATTGTGATCCCTTCGCGGGTCAAACAACCTTTCCAGACGAGTCACCCAAGATCATCAGAAAACAGAGAGATTTATATTACAATTCATAACAGCAGCAAAATTACAGTCATGAAATAGCAATGACAATAATTTTATGATTGGGCATCACCATAACAGGAGGATCTGCATTAAAGGGTCAGTATCAGCGTAAGGAAGGTTGAGAATCACTGCTAAGCTTTGCTAACGGTAAACATCATTTTTCTTCACCCTATATTCTGTTGATACCTCATGATCTTAACTGACTTTAGATAAGTTCCTAACTTTAGATAAGTTACCTTAACTGACTTTAGATAAATTCCTAACTGACAAAAAATTAAACAAAATCAATTACAGATAAACCTTATTTAATTAATAGAATTTACTTTACTGTGTTTCTTGGGTACTGCGGGGTCAAGTTTGAAACTCAAAATCTGTGTCATCTGTGCCTAAAACATATCCATTTTGTCATTTTATAATCAGAATGTGCTCATTTTGTGTCTCTCTCATATCCGATAAGTATATAAAACCTTTTGCATTATTTTTCTTTTATGACAATCTACAACCATTGATTTTTTATATTATTGCTACTATAGTTATTTTGGGTGGTTATGAACTGTATTAGAGAAGAGAAAGTGACAAGTGTATGTGTTTTTTCACTTCTTTACTTTCTTTTCTCGACTTCCTTACTTTCCTTGTTGATCTACTCTTTGAGACAAAGCAAGACTAAAATTATATCTCTAATAGCTGTGAAATGTTTATTTTAGTTTCCATGAGGTTTATTTTTATTTGTTTGAGTCTGTGTTTGTGTGTGTCATGTATGATCAGGTAACCACAAAATCCAGAGAGGTCATGTGTTCCTTTGAAACTCAAGTTAGGCAAGTTACCTGGTGTGAGGACTAGGAACTGAACTGTGAACTTCTGAACAGGCAACAAGCTCTTTTAACAACTGAGCCACCTCTCCAGTATTTCATTTCATTTCATTATTCATTTAAAAATATTTTAGATTATGTTTATGAGCTGGAAAACATAGATAAGATGCAGACACACCATGCTATATTTGTGGAGATCAAAGCTCAAATTTTTCTTGTCTTTCACCTTGGTGAGGGTCTGTCTTCTTTCTGCCACAATTTGGGTTAAATGACTGATGATTTTCTGGATCTGTATCCATCCCTCATCTCACTAGAGTAGTGCTAGGATTACATATAGATACCACCTCATCAAGGTTTTATGTAGGTTCCTGAAAATGAACTCAGTTCATCAGGCTTACATGATAAGCGCTTTCATCATGAGACATTTCCTTTGCTTTTCTTGCTAATTTTTAACTCAAAAACTCAGAAACTCAAAAACATGAAAGCTGTGCATTGTGGGGGTGCAATATCATGTTTGATATTATTACATATGAAGCTTAAGTCATATTATACACATGCATCTCATGAAATGGAGAAAATGGGAGAAACTTTAACTGGGGAAAGACAGGAAAGGTCATAATGAGAAAGGAGAGATAAATAATATTAAGGATGTTTTAAAAGGCTACATGGAAACAAACATTTCTATAAACTTACTTAAAATATACTATATACATATGTGTACACATGTATACATCAATAGATAGATAGATAGATAGATAGATAGATAGATAGATAGATAGATAGATAGATAGATAGATACAGATATACAGTACATAGGTATACTGTAAATTATGTTCTATCATTTGGGATGATAAGTCTCACTCAAAAAGCCATATACTGTCTAACAATATCTCAGTGACAGACAGGAGAAATCTTGTGAATTGTTGGTCAAGGAATCCAAGCATTCCCAAACCAATATAGGCCATTGCTGTTGTCTTTGGTTGCCTTCCAAAATTTGGGGACAAAACCTGTTGCTGAAGACATAGTGCACTTTGGGCATAGAGCTTAGAGGAAAGAACTGAATCTGACCTGGAAACTTCATCCCTGAGGACTAGTTCTCATAGTACGGGGTGGTGCTATGCAAGATGCCAAGGAAGAAAAGGCAACAAATGATTGTGCCAATCTGTAAAGACAATGAACCATAACAATTATTGGCCAAATAGGATATTTTCAAGGGTGCAATACTGGCACTTTTATCTTTATGGTAACCAAAGCTGTCTTATTAGGCTTATGGTCTATTCAATAGAAGGGAATTCTATCCTGGTATTGCAGACATAGCCAACTACTTGTGGCTGGAGAAGTCACACACCACAGAGGAGAATCAACTGCTGCTGTTTTTCTAATTCAATATAATCACTAACTATGTTTTAAATAAGTATCCTTATAACCACAGACAAGTGTAACTGTCACCCCTCATCAAAGAAACTTCTTTCAAAAGCAGATGGAGATGATAAGAGATTCAAAATTGGTCATTCTGAGGAATAAATGGCCACGGGTGCCCTGTTCCAATAGATACATTTATCTGATATCCTAAGGCTCTGGAAATGTTTCTGTAATGTTTTCCAATTACAGAAAGGGAGACAGAAGATCTGTAAGGGCCAGAGGGTCAGGATGCCTGCCTCTAGATAGCCTCATCTACACATGACAAAGATGCTGTATTCATGAAACATTAACAATGTGCTTACCCAAACAAGACCTTTGTAATGACCATATCAGCTGATATGTTAGCATAGATGAGGGAAATTTCAGGGTATCAGCTCTGGATGACTAGCTACAGATAACCACCAGCTATTTAGAATGGAAGAATCAGGCTTCTCTAGGGATGTGATCCCAAAAAGCTATACAAACCCAAGTTGTCAGTCCTAAAACACATATACCTATGAGCAACAGTAAATGGACTCAGTATGTTTTATGTATATATGCGAATATATAGTATGATATATATAGATATATATGCAAAAGAGATCATGAATTTGAGTGGGAATAGGAGGCAAAGGAGGATTTGGGGAAGGCAGAAGGCAGGGATGGAAGATGGAAATACAGCACTCAATATGAAAGTATAATTTATAAAAACTATTTTGATTAATAAATCAAAAATCATAAAAGTTGTGCATGTTGCTAGGGTACTATCTTATGTTTGATAGATGTACATATATGTTTCAGTTATATTATGCTTCTTTTTATCCAGATTTGTTACATGTGCCATACTTTGGTACAATGTATAATCACTATACTGTGAGAAAGCACAAGTCATCTTGTGCCTAACTCTGAAACAGTGCCAGTAAGAAACATTTCCATGTCCTCTTACTCTTCTGATTGTCCTTGACTACAGATAACCAATCCTTCTACTTTCAACTTTGTTAGGATCTACTTGTGCACACTATCCATATGTGTGAGATCATGTGGTATTTATATTTTCATGACTACTACTAAATGTGATTTCCAACTCCTTGAATATTGTAGTGACAACAATTCATTTTTTTATAGATGAATAGTATTCTGCTGAGTATTTATGCCATAGTTGCTTCTGTTTGTCAGGTCCTTAGGGTGTTTCCTCTTTTTGGATAGTTAGAATAATATTTTGTAGTGCTAATTAATAGTAATTAGAAATAACACTTTGAGTAGTTGTGATGAACATGGAAATGTGTGTCTTCAACATATTTATCTCACTCCCTTTTCCTATTACCTTTAGATAGATACTCCGTGTTTTAATTGCTGGATCATATGACGATTCTAAGTTTTTGTGGAACTTCTGTAGTAATTTACATAACTGTGCTAATGTCTCTCACTTTAAATTAAGAACTTGTGATGATTAAACATAAGAAGTAAGTTATATGAAAAAAATGAAAGAGGATAAATGCTGTCCCTTTTGCACCTGTTATCAAGTTACCAGTGCAAAGGAAGGATTTCTGAAGGGAATTAAGAATGCAATACCACTGTACTAGCAAATGATAATAGTGACACTGAGGCTTCTTGGTGATAGAGAGAAACTCTAACGGTCCAAATAAAGGTTCAGATGAGCCAGCACAGTCCCTAGAGCTGAAGCCTACTCCAGAACAAGCTCCCAGTGTTCATCACCTCTGTGAAGGCTGAGAGCAGTGACTCAGTAGAGACTGAAGATAGGACATTTAAGGGAAAAAATTGCCTTCCTAGCCTCAAAGAACAGGCTGAAGCAACAAAGTGTAGATGTGGGAGCTAGATCAAGCCAATTGAAGATGTAGCTAAAGTTATTGGTGAGGGTGGCTACACTAAGCCAGAAATGACTTTGGTGCAAATGAGGCAGTCTCCTAATGAGCAGATGGTTTTAGTAGTTCATAGGAAAGGGATTCCATGACTTGGTTTAAAGTTTGAAAGAATAGGAAGAGTGTCTTTCAAGACTATCTTTCAAGTTGAAGCTAATGCTCATTTACCATTCTGAACACCCTAACCTGCTGAGGGACAATGGTCTTTTATCCTGCCACTTGTATTATTTTTAATAAAATGCTGATTGGCCTGTAGCCAGGTAGGAAATATAGGTGGAGCAACCAGACAGGATGTAGAGGTGGGGAGATGAGAATAGGAGAATTCTGGGAAGAGGAAAGGTCAACCTGCCATTGTAACACAGACACAGAGCAAGCAAGATGAGAATGCCTCACTGGTAAGGTGCCAAGCCATGTGGCTAACACAGACTAGAATTATGGGCTAAAAGATGTAAGAATTAGTTAATAAGAACCTCTAGCTAATAGACCAACCAGTTGATAATTAATGTAGGCCTCTGTGTGTTCCTTTGAGACTGAATGGCTGCAGGACTGTTAGAGACAGCAATCTCTGTCAACACTAACCTCCACAGAAAATGTTACAAAGTCTGTGTATTTTTGCTGTGTTAGTAGACTGCAAAAGATAGTGATGAAAGGTAGTGATGCGTCAGATAATTAGCATGATTTGCTGAACATTTTAAGCTATTGACAGCTACTATTTAGAAAAAAATAGATTTCTTGCCAGATTTCACTGCTCATTTTGCAATATATATGGTCACCTGAGTAATGAAGGAGAAGAAAAATAACACTGATTTGGAATATTATAGAAAAAACTTAAATGATAGCACAATAACAGGAGTTGAGACAAATGACTCCAATTTTGATAGAACTTCCACTGTGGAGAGGATGCTCTTGACAAAGATGTCTGCTGTGAAGGGAAGGGTCTATTGGTGGTACATATTGTTGTCCTCATTTAGGAAATGTTTAGAGACTCTAAACCTTTAGCAATCATCCAACTTAAAGTATCAGGTGTGAAGTCAATCAGCAGCCACTACCACTGAGGTCCAACAGCAAGACTCTGATGATAATTATTGGTTTTATGAATATAATATTTTATTTACACTGTGTAAATTTTAGATATAATATATGATTCATTTAAAAAGCTACTAAGTAATTATGGCATTACATAAAAGGTATATATGCTTAAAATTCTAAATATTATTGTAAAAGCTAGGGAGGTATCTTGGTGGAAGACTGCTCAACTACTGTGGATGAGGATTTATGTTTGATTCTGTTGTCCCTTGAATGAATGAATGAGCAATTAGAAAGATTCTAAAAAATATGTACCTAAATGAACTCTTGCAACCAGTAACTTAAATTTTTGCTTTTGACTTACAAGTATAAGTGAATGAAACAACCATGGGAAAATGTTAATAAAGCAACTCTCTGTATTGATTCAAGTTTTATAGAAAACATAGTATATGATTCTTAACTATATATTAAATTGTTTAATGCATAAAGTAATATATTGTGTTCCATTCAATTATTTGAACAAGAAATCTGCTGTGTAAGGTGTCTGTACATGATACAATGAATGGTTATTTTAATTTCCAATCTATCAAGAATTGTTCTTATAATTAATTCTGAGTGATTAATCTATCTATGTATAGACATGGATATAGATGGAGAGAGAGAATTTTGTAGAAATTATTGTTTCAAATATTTATGTGTTTCAGTATACAACATTATACAACTATAGAAGATACCTCTATAGGTCTTTCACAAATATAGGCTAATGCTAGATATATTTGTTAATATTTCACCATCATTCTTGACTTTCCTACTAAATTTAATTACTTATATATCTTTTGAGGGTCTAGAAAAATGTAAAAATTTAATAAAATATGTGACATTTACAATGTTTTAAAATTCATAAATTAATTTTATAAAAACATGTGGGATCCCTAATAATGGAAGAAAGGGTAAATCTGCCTCTTTTGGCTGACTCTTTCCCTCCTCTTGGGTTGCTTTATCCTGCCTTGATATAAGGGTTTCAGCCTAATCGTATTGCATCTTGTTATGTTGTGTTCGATTGACATTGCTGTGATGCCTGCTCTTTTCTGAAAAGAAACAGAGGAACAGTGGATCTGAGAAAGAGAAGAGGTGGAGGAGGAACTGGGAAGAGTTGAGGGAGGGAAGGCTGTAGTCAGGACATATTATATAGGATAAGAATAAACAAAAAGAAAAACTGTCTTTTAATTCACTAATATTAAATCACTTAAGGGTCTTTTGAGTGTGACCAACTAATGTTTATATTTTTGTTTGCTAATAAATATAGGAAATATATAAGCATCCCAAATGTAAACTTTAATCAATTTTGTTGTAAAAGAAAGAAGGAAGGAAGGAAGGAAGGAAGGAAGGAAGGAAGGAAGGAAGGAAGGAAGGAAGGAAGAAAGCCTGGACTATCCTTAAGCAGGTGAAGTACAGTTTGAAGGAGCTGAAGAAGCTAGATACATTGGTTTATCCACTTCATCTTCCTGTTTCTAGGACTCCAAAGAGGCATTAGAATCCTACTCAAATACATTAATGATGGCATCAATTGCAGTTTATAGTTAGTTTATATCACATTAAGCCAATGAAATATGAACACCATGCTGAAGGTATTTTCATGAAAACTAAAATTAAAACATTGAAAATAAAAATATGAAAATAGTTTTGTACATAAATCCATGTTAGATTCAATGTGCTTGGGCAATTGTAAAGTATGAAAGGAAAAGTCATAAAACATCTTAGATGAGTATCTATCTAGAGGGTTCTGAAAGTATCTCTAATTTTTTGTCATTGATGGCAGTTTTATAATCAGTTATAGACAGTGTTCTATCTGTGTAGTTAATACATACTATCTATGAATAGTCTAATTATTTTGCAAATACTTTACAGATTTTCTCACACATGAAACGATTTTGAATGAACCCACATTTCATATTTTATAGTTTGCATATATCATATTTTATGTTTCTTCTAATATATAGTTTTTAAATAATTTGCAAACTATCACTTCTGAACACTTGCTCATACAGACTATTTTAAATTCCCGGGAAATTATGTATATAGTAAATAATACACAGGGAACAAAGCTTTGAAAATTGCCTTTTTCAGGAGAGCTGTGGTAAGGTAACTATGGTGATACAGACAATAAATAGAAAAGTAAAATAAAAAATGAAGCATCAACCTAAGGTAGCAATTATCATGAAGAGACTTTAAAGGGATAAACTGATAGGAGGCCACAGTGAAACTATGCTATGAGAGGAAGTATCTTTGAAGGAAACAAATTCAAACATAGTCATAAATAGTAAGTGTTGTGAGTTAAACAAGGTAAGACTGGTCAAAATGAAGATTAAATACAGTAGAGAACAGACTGAAGGCCAGTATGGCTGCACATTCATGAATAGGGGGGAGAAGAGTGAAGTTAAACCTAGAGAGATGGGTGGTCAGATCAGATAATGCACTTTCAATAACAGGGTTGTTTTTTGTTTTGTTTTGTTTTGTTTTTTATAAATATTTGGACTCAGTTCAAGTGTGATAAAAAAACACAATGAGTTTTAAGTAAATATGCAAGAAAGCCCCTCTAGCCTTTAAAAGGATAAATTAGGATAAGACAAGAAAAGGTGAGAATAATGTAAGCGAGGAATGCTTTAGAATCTCAAAGATCACATCATGGCAGTGTGGGGGGATGATAATCTGAGATTTTATTGCTTATCCCTGCTTTGGTAAAGATGTCACTCTACTTGTCAGTGGTGTGTTTTCGTGCAACAGAATAAGATGATTCAAGGATGGGAGAAAAGAGTCTACTTTTAAGGCCATTTGCTCTTCTTACACAGGACCTCAGTTTGTTTCTAGCAACTACACCTGGTGGCTCACAACTGCCTGTGGCTCCAGATACATATAATCAGATGTTTTTCTGGCCTGCAGGCATCATGCTCTTGTGCACACGTATGCATGCGCACACACTGCGTGCATACAAACACACACAAATAAATATTAAAATAAATCTTAAAACAAAAGAAAAACTTCTTAAAACAGAAAAATAGGAATAAAATATAACATCTTGGTCTCACTAACTCTAATTGGGACCACTGAGAGAAGGAGAGGTTTGGGGGAACCTGGCAGATGACTGTTGAGCGACCATTTTGAGAGCTATAGCATTAATACTATATTTAGGTAAAGATCTCAGAAAGATAACTGTACATACAACTCAAAATCTCAGTTAATGGATAATGCCTGTAGGTACCAAATAGCAACCATCAGTATTTAGATCCATGAAAGCTATGGGTATGGATGATCTCATCTAGAGAAAGAGCAAGATTAGGGAAAAGAAAGACATTTCTTTTCCCTAATTAGAAAATTAGGGAAAGACTTTTCTAATTTTATTTATAATTTTTTTTATTTTGCATACTAGCCCCAGTTTCCCCTCAGTCTCCTTATCTCACTCCCAACTCATCCCATCCCCAGTTGCATTCACTTCTCAGGGAGGGTAAGGCCTCAAGAAACTCTGGTATACCAAGTTGAGGCAGGGCTAAGTCCCTCCTCGCTGCATCAAGATTGAGCAAGGCATCCAGCCAAAGGGAATAAGCTCCAAAAAGCCAGGTCATTCACCCAGGATAAGTCCTGATCCCACTTCCTAGGACCCCATCTCAAACAGATAAAGCCACATAATTGTTACCCACATTCAGGGGGTTTAGTTAGATCTCATGATGGAACCTCAGCTGTCATTCCAGAGTCTGTGAGCTTCCATTAGCTCAGGACAGCTGTCTTTGTCATTTTCCAAATCATGATCTGGAACCCCTTGCTTATATGATCCCTTTTCTATTGTCGGGGTTTCTGTCCTGCTCGGTTTCTGCAATAGTTAAGTTCCAAAGAAATCACATAGAGGTCTACATTAGTTATAAACTGATTGGCCCATTATCTCAAGCTTCTTATTAACTCTTATAACCTATATTAGCCCATTTTTCTTGTCTGTGCTAGTCATGTGGCTCGGTACCTTATTCAGTGAGGCAGTCACATATTACTTCTTCTGTGACTGGGTCATGACTGCAGACTAGGGCTTCCTTCTTCCCATAATTCTCCTGTTCTCATTGACCCACCTTTACTTTCTGTCTGGTTATTCCACTTATACTTTCTGCCTGCCTACTGGCCAATCAGCATTTCTATTTTAAAGAATAATAATTAACAGAATACAGACCATTGCCCCACACCACTTCTCCCTCTCTTCAATTAAGCTCTAGGATCTCAGCCCAGTGTTTGCCTGTGGATCACTGCATCTGTTTCAATCAGCTACTGGACGTAGGTTTTATGATAACAATTAGGGTAGTCACTAATCTGGTGATAGGGGAGTGTCAGTTCAGGCACTCTCTCTACTATTGCTAGGAATCTTAGCTGGGGTCATCTTTGTGCATTCCTGAGAATTTCACTAGCACATGGTTTCTCCCTAACCCCACAATGGCTCTGTCTATCAAGATACCTCTTACATTGTTCCGCATCTCTTTCCTTTGACCCAACCTGACCATCTGGAGACCTCCTATTCTCATCCCCAGTGCCCTCTCTTCTATTCTCCGTTCCAGTTTACCCAGGAGATTTTAATTAGTTCCCTTTTCTGGGGCCCTCCATGCATGTCCCTCTTATGGTTCAACTTTTTACCCAGATTCCCTGGGGTTGTGGATTATTGCCTAGTTATTCTTTCCCTTACGTCTAATATCCACTTATGAGTGAGTACATACCATGTTTGACTTTTTGGGTCTCTCACTCAGGATAATTTTTTCTAGTATCATCCATATGCCTGCAAATTTCACAATGCCTTTGTTTTTTTACTGTTGAGTAATACTCCATCATATAAATGTACCACATTTTCTCTATCCATTCTTCAATTGAGGGACATCTAGGCTGTTTCTAGGTCCTGGCTATCACAAACAATTCTGCCATGAGAGATGGCTCAGCGATTAAGAGCACTGGTTGTTCTCCCAGAAGGCTCAAGTTCAATTATACCAGAAAGACATTTGCTCAGCTATGTTCAAAGCAGCATTATTTATAATGGCCAGAATTATGTTTTCTATGTCAAGTTTACCTGAGAAGAAAAACAAAAGTGTGCTATTACCTCTGAAAGAAGGCTAAGAAGTAGCAAAGAGAACAAGACCCAAGCAAATCATACTGGAACAGGAAGTTAGAAAGAAATTGTTTGTGGAAAGAGAATGAAGTCAATAATCTGGATGATGTGAAACAGACAGGATATTTTGACTTGCGAGCAGAGAGCTCTTCCAGTCTGTCGGAACAAAGCCTACTTGGTGATCCTCAGCTGACAAGACAAATAAAGGATGCTACAGTAGATGGAAACAAATATAGATGCTCACAGATGGACAGCATTCAGACAATGAGAGAATTAGAACACTTAGGTTCAAATGGGGTGTTTCCATCCAAATGAAAGACCTTAGAATAGTCAGTCTTAAAAATAATGTGTCAATCAAATCTTTTTCATCAGGGAACCACAGGAAGAGAAAACAGAGAGATTATAAGACCCAGAAGTTTGGAGGACTGATGTGGGATACCCCTCTGTATGCTGTGAATACCATTGGTTAATAAAGAAACTGTTTTAGGCCTGTGAAGGGCAAGTACAGGTAGGCAGAGAAAAATAAACTGAATGTTGGGAGAAAGAAAGCAAGGTTAAAAGAAAACATGCAGCCCCTTCAGAGACACATGCCAGAATTTTACCCAGTAAGCCACAACCTTGTGGCATTATACAGGTTAATGAGAAAGGGTTAAATTAATATGTAAGAACTAGCCTATAAGAAGCTAGAGCTAATAGACCAAACAGAGGTTTAATTGACACAGTTTTTATGTGGTTATGTTGGGGCTGAGCAGCCAGGAACAAACAAGTGACCTCTTCCAACAAATTGGCATTCCAACGTAGGGGGTAAAACCTGATAGGGCTTGGAAAGGAATTCTAGACACTAAAAAACAAAAGTTTAGTCTCATTTTTTTAGATGGGCTTGTGGCAAGCAAGCCACCATGGCTGCTTTAAGAGGGGTACAGTAAAAACTGCACAGCTTCCTTAAAAAAGTGGTGGCTTCCAGGTTCACCAGCACAAATGGCTGCAACTCTTTCAGGAGGCCCAGCTATGGAGCATTTTAATGGGGTCTGTGAGCAGACTGCTACAACTTGCTTAATGGAGCTGTTGAGAATGGCCTGAAAATGGAGCTTTGAGAATGGCTCACACTAAAAGGACCTCTGCCTTGCCTTGTTGGACTGGGCAGAGCCAAAAGGCAAAGCAGCCTTAGTCTTAGTAAGCTTAGCATTTTAAGAAACTGTCCTGGTCAGAAAAGGATTACAAATATGCAATTAAAAAAATCAGACAGAAAAGACATCTAAATGGGTCACAGTGTTGTACATAGGCTTGGGAGAGAGAAGAAAATAAATGTAGACAGTTATAAAAAGAAGTAAATGATTTTTTTTAAAAAGATAAAGTCTTTAAAAAAGACAGAGTACGGACAGTCAGAGATCCAAAGGAGCAATGGAAAATAAGCCACATAAAGATGGAAAATATACAGACAGTCTGGATTATGTATATTATTGTGTTTTCTTTAATTTTTTTTTTTTTACTATGAAGGAGGTAAGTAACAAACATATATACTTTAAAGGTATCTTTTCTTCAAAATTTGGGTCTAAGAATATGTTTCTTTGAAAAGAGGTTCTGCTTAGGTTTCCATAAAGGATGAGAGCCTGTGGAATCCTTCCAGATTAATGTGGTTTGATACACCAAGATCCCTGTAAAGGTCATTGTGAACACGCACGAAAAACTACTTCGTCAACAAAAAGCAGGAAGAAGCTTGAAGAAAACAATGCCCAAATTCCCAAATATTGTTTATAAATGTTTGTTTACATTTAAATGGGTATATGCTATAGAGATTTGCATTGGTATGAATCTTGGAATACTGAGGCAAATTTAAGGTCAATTTTGTTATATATATGTTTCTGCTTATGGTTAATGTATTGTGTTTGTGCAGCTCATTTACGATGTAACAAATAATTAAGAAATAAAGGTTAGTAGATAATCATCTATAATAGTTAAGATTATAGTCATGTTAGTACAGTTTTTTAGATATATAGAGTTATATTTCAGTTAGATAGGTATTCTTCAAATCTTTCAGAGACCTTCAGACTATGTTATTTAAAATGTTTAAGATCTTAGGACTTTTAATGACAGTGAGACATATCTACTCCTGGCTACTTCAAGATGAAGAAGGGAATCGAAGAGGCCACTTATGGAGTTTGTTAGCCATTTGGGCAAGAAACTGCTCTTGCCTAGACTGCTTGATATTATACTATGTAAACTAGACATGCAGGTCCCACAAAGAAATGACTGCTGATCTTTCCTACTCGTGAGACGATCCATCGGGAGTTCTTGCTTCCTGAAAGAGTCTGCCAGACATTCTGCAAGACACAGAAGAAAGTGACTGACAAACTGTCAATATAGTTGGAACTGTCTTTGAGATTTCCTGCTTCATGGAAAAGACTGTCGGATACTGTGAGCCTATAGGCTGAAGATGGATGCTCCAACATTACAGGAGACCTTTGAGTGACTGTCCAAGCAGCAAGATGTCTCTGTCAATCTAGAGTTTTGGAAGTTGCTTACAATGTATTTCCTATTTACTTAGGTAATTGTATATCCTTCTGGAGTCTTTGATGGAGTTGAAGAATATATAGTTATAGTTTTTCTTAGTTATGATAAAAGGTAAAGTAGATATAAATATAGTAAATATAATTTTTGCTTGATACCTGTTTTGTTGTATGTAATTTTACTATGTTAAAGTTAAAATCTTCCTTTATAGTTAAAAAGAAAAGGGGGAGGTAATGTTGGATTCCCCTCTGTATGTTGTGAATACCATTGGTTAATAAAGAAACTGTCTTAGGCCTGCACAGGGCAGAATATATGTAGGTAGGAAAAAGTAAACGGAATGCTGGGAGAAAGGAAGCAGGTTCAGGAGAAGTCGTGTAGCCCTACCAGAGACAGACACCGGCACTTCACCTGGTAAGCCATAGCCTCATGGTGATATACAGGTTAATGGAAATGAGTTAAATTAATATGTAAGAGCTAGCTGAGAAGAAGCTAAAGCTAATAGGTCAAGCAGTGATATAATTGATACAGTTTTTGTGTGGTTGTTTCCAGACTGAGCAGTTGGGAACAAACAAGCAGACTCTCACAACAGAGGACTGCAAGGAAATAAGCTAGCCTATTAAACACAGCAGGACCAGTGCACTCAGAGACTGTTATAGCATGCACATGTCCTGAATGAATGTCTAAGCCAGATGGAGTCCCAGCTCTGAGGAGAGAAGTGAATACAATCCCTCATCCCTAACTCAGGTATTATCTCCAACTAGTAAGTACTCACAAAAGAAAAAATTTGTTTTCTCCACCGAGTCTCAGTGTATACACAAATGATTCTTAGGGCCAGGCCCCATGCCCAGCAATGGGCAACATAAAATGAACTCAATGGCATTTCAATATTTTTATGCACATGTATATTAATGTTTCCTTAGTCAAGATTTAAAAAATTAAACAAAAACCCACATATGAGTGAGAACATGTGATAACTGTCTTTCTGGGTCTGGGTTACCTCACGCAAAATAATGTTTTCTAGCTCCATTCATTTTCCTGCAAAATTCAAGATTTTTTTTCTGCTGTGTAGTACTCCATTGAGTAAATGTACTACATTTTCCTTATCCATTCTTTGGTCGAGTTGCATTTAGGTTGTTTCCAGGTTCTGGCTATGACAAACAAAGCTGCTATGAACATAGTTGAGCACATGTCCTTGTGGCAAGATTGAGCATCCTTTGGATATACACCCCAAAGTGGTATCACTGCTTCTTGAGGAAGGTTGTTTCCTACTTTTCTGAAAAATTACCACACTGATATCCAAAGGGATTGTACCAGCTTGCATTCCCACTAGCAATGCAGCCAGTCTACAAACCACAATCCCAGAGAGTTTAGACAACAATGCAGACACTAAAAGAGACTTACATAGATCTAATCTACACGGAAAGTAGAACGATCTCCTGAGTAAATTGGGAGCATGGGGACCTTGGGGGAAGATTGAAGGGGGCAGGGGAAAGGCAGGGAAGGGAGCAGAGAAATATGTAGAGCTCAATAAACATCAATAAAAATGTAAAAAAAATTGAGCAATGAAATAATCATGGTATAATCCCATGACTTTCCTTGTCTTCCTGTTCTCATTATTGTCCAGTCATTCAGGATTTGTTATCATAGTGTTGCATTATTATTAATAAGTTTTTCTTTTACATTGGAACTGTACCCCAATGAGATCACATGATCCAAACTCTTTTAGACTGGACTACCACCCATCTTGTTGCTCTAGGGAACATCACTATACAATAACAACTCAATTTTGCTTTATTATTGACAGGCATTACAATTTCTTTGGACATTTCAAGTAAGATAATTATGCTGAGATTGCACCAAACATGCATTTTTGCTGAGCTAGATGACCATACACATTCTTGAGAATGTGACTAAAAGTAGGATTTGTTGTTTTCTACAGTAAGAATGATCCAATTACTTTTCGTTTCTCCTAGCACATGAAGCCTATAATCTTCTTAACCTCTGTGCTTTATGCAGGATCAAGAAACAGTTGTAAAAATAAAGATAGGAGAGAACAAAAAAAATGTATTTAGTTGGAAGTTTCACTAGAATTTTTTTTTGACAAAATTGAATGCATACTTGAAATTTCATGTCCTAGTTTTCTGGGAAGATTGGTGGTCTCTGTGGCATAATTCTCTTCCATAAAAGTCACCTATTTTGTTCTGATGCAAACTGAAATTTATTGCAGAGTTTTTGAAAAGCAAACAGGAAAGATTAAATTCCTCTGCAGAAAGACACTTTGGAGATGTTACTAATGGAAGGCTTAGTGGCTGCTTGAAATGACTAGTCATCTCCAGGATACCATATATTTCTTGTCATTTCATTCCTCAGTATCCCCTTTGTATCTCCTTTAGGCAATTTTATTCATGTTTTGCAGAATTTGTAAGTTATTGGGTTTATGAAAAACTATTTTAGCTCAAGATAAAATGATTGGTTCATGTTTCTCTGTTTGCTTTTATGTTGCTTGCATGTTTTACCAGGAGAAGCCATTGCTTGGCATTCTCTGTAGAACTTCGTCTAGTTTAAAGTTTACCATATTCTGCAATACACCTTTATCTTCTCTTTCAAAGCCTGTGAAGACATAAAAGGAGAAAGAAATTTTAAGATTTATTTTGGATTCCACTCCCTGTGTATTTGTTAGCTTTGCCATAGGTGGTCCCACTCAACAAATGGTCCACACTTTTCATATGCTTACCAGGAATCAAAATGCCTCGATAATATTTCTTTGCTCGACACAGTAAATGCCTGTGCAGATATCAGTGTTAGTCCTGGGTTTTATAGGAGGCCGTTGAATATTTTATTTCTAATACCATCTGGTATTTATTCTTTTCATCAATGAACTTGTAATAGGTTATTTGTGCATGGATATAGGTGTTGATAGCTCTCACCTTCAAAACATTTTATTATTTTGGTATCTGGGCTGCTTTATAACACTAGAAAAATCTTCAATTGAATTTCTGACTGATTCTTTAGCTGTGATGACTTGAACTTGCTATACTATATTTTCCTCACTTGTCTCAGTTGGAGCAAATTTAAGATTCATACCATATTGTTTACAGAATTTTTCTAAAAGTACTATAAAAATAAATTATACTTTGTTCCTAAGAGGGCTACTATCTTCTGGTACTGTACTTCATGGTTACTTGGATACAGAAATCATTTCTCAGATAGAGCTTAGAAATCATATCCAGTTTTAGGACAGTCTTATTACTCTTAATAGTTTGGAAACTACACTTTACAAATGACTTGTTTTTTGTAATGGCAGATCTTAAATGCAATTAACCACAAGCAGACCACCAACAAGCTTAGGAAGAAGGGTCTGCTTGATGAGTTAGGACTGAGCAAAAGAGACAACTGTTTTACCAGCCAAATACTCTTGTTCTTGTGCTTTTGTGCTGTCCTGCCATGCCTCTTCTGCGTTCCTGGGGCCCTTCCCGAACCTCTACTTTGTAGAGAAGACTATCACAGAAGTCATCATTTCTTTACTTAAATTTTTATAAAATAGAATTTCTAGGCCTCAGCTTCTCTTTGTCACAGATGTAAATGTATGTGTACGCTTCACATACACACTTCAGAGAAAATAGAAGTTCTCAGAAAAAGAATACAGTTTAAAAATAGTATTGTCTGATTATTTACAGTTTTTTTTAAAACTTTAGGGTGATTGTTCCCAATTTTCCCTTTCCTAGATCATATTTAAATCTAGAAGAAAAAATATTCTAACATCTAGTTTCCTTGGCATATATGTACTGAGTCAGTACATTCACTAGAGATAAAACAAAAACATGTAATTTACAATGATATTGACATCTGATGTTTATAAAAAAGTGAACAATTGCTTCATTCTTCTCTTCCTTACTGAAAAGGAAGAAATTAAGGGCTGCTTATTTTAATATGAAAGACAAACACTGTCACAGGTGCTATGTGATCTGTCTTACTTACGTGACCCTGACATCCTGGAAAATCTCCATGACATGCTTCTATCAGCTCTCTCTTGGTAGGGGGTCTGGACATTCTGGAAGCCCAGCTGTGCTGGGATCTCTGACCCCTTTTATGCAGCACCTCACCAGGAAGAGGCTCCAGGGCTGACAGCTCTTTGGGCCACAGGGGACCTATCTAATTAGGTTTCTAGTCTCAGTGGATTTTCAAATGCTAGGGCTGAAAGTTCAGATAAAAAGTGCCAGTTTTTCTTCATGATGCTGAGTTCAAAAAGGGAACCAGAATCTCAACCAGTGAAGACTGTAAAATAAGAATTAAATGGTCACTAGGGATGAGGCCAAATAAAATACACACTCTCCCGATAGCTAAGTGATTAGGTGACAGATACATAGGTAAATAAATTAGTACAGAACATTTGGAGATGTCATTCTCTAGACCTGTAAAATCTGTTGTCATTTTTCTTTCGTTTAAATTAATAAAATAATTAAAGTGCTGAGAACTTATGTTCATAATTTTGGAATCATTTAAAAATCTCTATTATTTTAAATGTGAGCAGTAATAAAGATGGATGGTACTTTGGTCGCAACATTAAACAATTAAAAAAACATTATTAATTGCTCATACCTGCAAAAACAGAGATACTCTGTCCCTCAGGTTCTCCATGATAGTTTCTTATAATCTTTAATAACTACTCAACTAATTGTCATAAATGCATATACTTTCTTTCTTTTGAAACTTTCCTGATGTTTACATATAATATTAAAAATTAAAACTAGAAAATTTAGATAATTTCTCCAGGGAAATGTGACCATTCTATAACTGATGACAAAACAAAAAGTCCATTGAGCATAAACAAGCTGTGATACATCAGTACCAAAAATTCTGGGGTTTAGGGATATATACATATACATATATACATTAATATATATATACATTTATATATTATGTAAATATTTTTAAACCCACTTGGAAACAAAATTAGCTCAAGTCTATCACATATGTAGTTAGGATAACTTCAAAACGTGGGGAGAAGATGCATACATTCACCATGACATAGGTATATTTGGTACTGATTCAGTCTTGTGATGTGGGATTTCCCTCTGTATGCTGTGAGTACCATTGGTGAATAAAGAAACTGCAGTGGCCTGTTGATAGGGCAGAACTTAGGTATATGGGGAAAACTAAATGAAATTCTAGGAAGAAGAAAGCAGGGCCAGAGGGAGATGCCATGAAACCACCAGAGTCAGACGCACCGAAACTTTGACAGTAGGCCACGACCTTGTGGTGATATACAGATTAGTAGAAACTGGTTAAACTAAGATGTAAGAGTTAGCCAATAAAAAGTTAAAGCCAATGGGCCAGCAGTGATTTAATTAATAGAGTTTCTGTGTGGTTATTTCAGGGCTAAGCTATCTGGGCAGTTAGGAACCGACAAGACGTTTCTCCTTCAATAGGCTTGCCTTCTTCCCCTGGGAAGCTCTAAGATTTCATGGAACTGCGTACCTCAGCAAACACCTGTTTTGTATTTGATAGTTGACATTGTACCAAAATTTTAACATTTTTTTTCTGATCCAATTTTCTTTCCTGTGTTCTTCACCCTAACATTATTTTTGGCTAAATGTCCAATAAGTTTTTATTTTACAGAGACTCATTTCACCTATTTTTCCTTTATTTAAGAATTATACCTGTTTTAATTTTATGAGTGCTTTGCCTGTGTGTGTGTGTGTTTGTGTCTGTCTGTGTGTGTGTGTGTGTGTGTGTATACCACATATGTGTCTAATACCTGAGATGACCAGAAGGTGTAAGAGCTCCTGGAAATAAAGTTGCAGGCAGTTGTGAGGTACCATGTGACTGCTGGGAGCTGAACCGAAGTCTGCTGCAAGGACAGCCAGTGCTCTTAAGAGAGGATCTTTCTCTCCAGCTTGAGAACCACTGTCTCTCTGAAGACGGACACTTAATGAAATCCCACACTAGCTCAGAATTAAGTATAATAGAGGGTTATTTATTTAGGAGTAGACTTACAAATCACAGTCCTCTATGAATGGGGAACAGCAAGCCAATCCCTACAGCCAGAAGAAAGAGACCAGTTGCCTGCTTTACATCGGTATTTATAGTATAAGAGGCCATGCCCAAGTGGGGAAGTAATTTAAAGGCTACTGGCTGTAAAAATTCCTACTGTACCTCCCTCTTTTGCTTAAATGAGAAATTTCTAAGCCTAATACAAAATTATATACAATAAGAACAAATATAAGCTATAAAAATTAGAATTACAACATCATAAACAATATCAGGCAAGAAACATGTGATAAATATTTCAATAATAGTCCTAACCTAAGTGTTCTAATTTTCTGTAAACCTATTTTATGACAGAATATCATCTCTATATTTTTTCAGAAGCAATTTGTAATCTCCATTTTGGCAAAACTTACTTTACTTCTCAAACATTCTTTCTAAAGTAACTATGTTTGAATCAGATAGCAAAATGTCACCCATGTAATGGTAAATTATACATTTAGGACATTTTTCACATATTTTTTCCAAAGACTGACTTACAAAGAATTGGCATAAGGTGGGGCTACTGAGCATTCCCTGTGGAAGGATATTGGTATCTCCCAGTAGACTGAGAATTATTATAAGTAAGTACTGTAAAGGAAGAATATTCTCTGTCCTTTTCTTGTAAAGGTATAGTGAAGAAACAGTCTTTTAAATCAATAACTATAAGAGACCATCCTTTTGGTAACAGAGAGGGCAGAGGAATTCCAGATTGTAGAGGGTCCATAGGTTGAATTACCTTGTTGACAGCTCTTAGATCTGCCACCATTCTCCATTTACCAGATTTCTTTTTAACAACAAATACAGGAGAATTCCTAGGGTTGGTTGATTCTTCAATATGGTGAGCACCTAGTTGCTCCTGTACCAGCTGTTCTAAAGCTTGCAGTATGCCTTCTGTTAATGGCCATTGTTTAACCCATATTGGTTTCTCAGTTAACCATTCTAAAGGTGGGGATGTTGGTACCTCCAAAAGTTTGCTAGTTGCTTTGAGTTCTTGTACAGTCTGAAAGGCTGGTGACCTTTGTGTATGGTAACTTACAATATAATTACCAGAATTATGAGTTTCTGGGACAGCAGGAATATTTATCTGGGTATTCCATTGCTACAACAGGTCACAACCCAATAAATTCACTACAATAATTAGCCACATATGACCTCAGTCTTCTTCACTGTCCTTCTGGTCCTATCTATTCCACTCATCTCATGCTTTGTTTCACTTAAAATAGCATTCCAATTCCGACTGAACATCTGCCTTCTGAAGAGACTGGAGTTGTGAGTATCATTACTCTAGAATCTTGGCATCCAAATTGACCTCTTCAATGCCATTTATACACATTCTTAGCTTTGGTCTTTGATCATTTATAGAAGTCTGCCAGAATATACGTTTCCTATTTTGTATTGGATTTTTTTTTTTACTTATTCTCCATGTTTATTCCATCATCCAGAACTGGTCTTTTACATCATCTGGTCTTTTACAGACAGCTCTGAATTTTTTAATTTTCCTGCTGACACATGTCCTCCAGAGTGAACGGGATTGGCTGGACCACTTTTGGCTTGGGGGCCTGCAAAAGGTCCCTCAAGGAGTTTCCTGATGGTATCTATGCTCAAATGTGAGAAGAGAACTAAACTTTAAGATGAATAGCACTATTATAAGTGGGTGTGTGCAAGGAAAGGAAATCCTTTGTTTTGATGTCAATGAATTTTCATGTTTCTTATCCTAGCTTAAATATGGAGCATGACTGTTTCCATACAAGAGCAGGTTTTATTCCCTTCAGGAATATTCAAGCTTTGGCCCTTTGCTCACTTGAAGTAGAGAATAGTTAAGAATATGGTCAAATGCAAAATTAAAAACTGTAGTTATCTAGTGTAATCTCTGTGGTACCATGCCATGTTATGATGTTAAAAGGTTGAATACAACTGCGAAGGACAGCAAATAGCTCTAACTAGGTACAGGATAACCAACTTTGACTCATCATGGCAGTTGTAGAAAGAGTTCAGACTCTAGAAGCTTTAATAACTGGATACTTTGTCTTTTATTACTTCTGATTAAGTCTGAAAAACATCATGGAAATGATTAAGTAAAGGGCAGGTAGAGTTCTTTTTATTCCACATACACGAAAGTATAATTTTTTTACTGTTTATTTCTAAAATGTTTTTCCTTTTTCTCTTCTGACTTCACATCACTGGGTCTATGAAAAGTTAAATAACTTTAAATACCTTTTTCAAATTGACAGATAAATAAATATACCTGAAAAGCTAAGTTAGTCACAGAATGACTGTTTGATTAGAGCTGATTAAAGAACCAGAAATTTTATTCAAGGCCTGTGGAGACTTCCAATTTGTACTTGCCTGGAGCAAAAGAGATTAAACATCTTTCTTACTTTTTTTCTTAAAAAAATTAATATTTTTAACTCTGTGATCTGGAATTGTGTGCCCTTCACAGATGGGGCTGATAGTATAGGCAAGTTGGCTGAAAAGATCTGGTTTCCATGACCCTCCCTCTCCAAGACTTTCCTGGCCTTTGCCATTCGAGAGACATTATTTACCTTCAGAGATGTGACAGGAATTGCCACAATCACTCTAGACCTCAACACACTGTAGGTAGTTCTTTACTAATACCTTTTGTCAATAGATTAATGACAGGAGCCTAGTAATATGCTCCCCCACCATTCTTGGGAAAAACTTCTTTGCAGCTAGTGAAGGAGAAGAGGAAGCATCTATTACCCAGTAAATTCTCCCTACAGTCTTGAGACATTTAACTAGGTGAAGCCAAGAGTGAAAACCCTGTTCAGACCCCTTTTTTGGGAGTTACATCTCAAAGCCAGGATAGATGCAAGGTATATGATCCTGGAATATTTCTATAAGAGCATTGGCAAATATATTTGATTATAGTGATTGCAAGCATTATGAAATGCAAACTGTTGTTCAGGATGCTATGTTTCTCTACTGTTGGTATAGCAGTATTCCTTGTTTAGTTCAACTCTGTCCTGAGCCGAAGTCAGTTACCTAAATCTAATCTTTCTTAAAAATAAGATGCAATTTTAATATACATTTTAAATATGCATTACTTTCCCTTATTATTATAATTCTTATTTTTATTAGAATAAATGGCATTAAAAATATATAATTAATGTATATATATATGTACATATATATATATCTTTTTTATTTAACTTATCATGTCGAAAGTGCACAGCTTCACAAACAGTGCTCACTTCTATCTGCCCTGGTGTAGGAAGGACTCCATCAAAATGCCTACAGGACTTACTTATTTTTCTAAATAAAAGCAGTATGTTAAAAGAGAATTAGCTAAACTAATGCTTCATAATGGCCTTCATAAATGTATTATTTAGACTTAAGTATGACTTATGGGTGATTCATATAACTAATAAAAAAAGAATGAAGTCCATGAATATAAACCTTACCAGGAAATACCCAATTATGCAAATGATTTCATTCTCTGACTATATCTTCCATTCTTCAGAATACTCTATATTCCACCTAAATACCTGCTTTTCAATCTGAAAGAAGCTTCTCATGTTACCTTCTCCTATTCTAGATGCTCCCTTTCCATTAATAACACTCAAGCCTACATTTTCCAGTTTCTGTGAATAGTTGGAGAAAAACCATTCAGTCATACATCTTAGTCCTGCATGCCCTGACCTGTAACCTTGGAAACAACCTTCAATGATTGCTGGCACATTAATGCTAATAGCTCTCCTGTGCCCCTGTAACAAACATATTCCAACTCTCAGGAGCTTAATACAATAGAGTTTCTCTTTTTAATGAACTCTTGTAACACAGAACAGCTCTGCTGGATATCACTCCACCATTGAAACATATGGTGTAGAAATTTTTTGTTTAGAATTGGGAGCATCAAAAAATACTACTTTGAACTTTTTTCTCCTTGCTAAGATGTACCTCTTCAGGTCAGGTGAACTCTTGTAAGTGCAGGAATTCTCAGGAAATGTAGAGAACAAGGTAGATATTTGCTAAGAACTATCTTCTAGACATGATTAGTCCAACTCCATTTCCTCAATGTCCACTTTAAATTTTTATTACCTAAAGGCATCTCCACTTTTTCTTCCATGGAAACTCCTCGTTTTCTGTCTACATTTGAATTCCAATTATTGCTTAATCCTTTTGTGGTACATTTATGTCAACTAATCTTTCCTCACTAAGACCATGCATTCTAGACTATCCAGGTATCTTCAGAAGGCAACTTGCCATATATAGTAGTTATGAAAATGATTCAAATCATTTGTAGAATGCATCTTATCACAATGTAAAAAGGTTGGACATTGGGCTAGAAAGGTGTTTTTAATAAAATACTTGCCACACAAGAACGAGGACTTGAGCTTGGATCCCCATATCCATATAAAAATCTCTGTATAACGATGTATGTTTTTAATTCCAGTGCTGGAGAGTTAGACATAGGTAGATACCTGCAGCTCACTAGTCAGCCAGTAGAGCCAAATTGCTAAACTCCAGGTTCAATGAGAGATCCTTTCTCAAAAAATAAGGAAGAGAGAGATTGCGGAAGGCATCTAATGTTACTCAAGCTCCTATCTCCACTTACACACACACACACACACACACACACACACACACACACACACCACAAAATCTGAACATCCTTATAATCCATTCTTCTCTAGGATCTTTGCGTAAACCCATGAAGGGCCTTTAATTTCCTTGTCTTATCTTACGTAAAATTGATGATTGTCTCATAACTCTAAGGTCATTATAGACTAATGATCTCTTAAGGCATTGGAAGTTATATTAGATAAGGTGTAAATGCAAAGGACATTTACAGCATTGCATTTTGGCAATTATCTACTGCATTGGATTACTGTAGTACTGCTAGTGTTTAGTGTCTTTTGAGATACAACGATTAGGTTTTGTCACTGTGACACAAGCTAGAATTATGTGAGAGAAAGGATACTTAACTGAGGGACTGCCTCCATCTGAATGTCCATATTCCAGCTGGTGTGGATTTTCTAGATTTACTTCTGATGTGGGAGAGCCTAGATCACTGTGGGTGATGCCATTACTGAGAAAGTTGTCCTGGATGGTATAAGAAAATGTGATAATCAAGGAACAGAAACCAAGCCATCAGATAGAAATTGCCTATCTTGCCACTCTACTCAGAGATCCTAAAGGTAATGAAAATCAAAAACCTCAAAATAAAACGTCTATCTTGAACACCAATATCTCATATGACACATGAACACTTTTCTTGAAGTCTTCATTTCAGTTGATGACACCATACTCTGCTCAGATACTAAGACACCTTCATCTGTGTCACCAGCAATGGCCTTGACCTGCTTTCTCATTTGATTGACCAGCCAGTGATAAAGACCTGCCACCTATATTCCTACTTCATTTTGACAGTTCAGACACATCCTACTTTGTAGTTTTAGGTGAATGTCTCCTAATGACTTTCTTTCTTAATGTCCTTCCTTCTCAAGCCATTCTTACATACTCAGAACCACAAGCCATGCCACTTTGATACTCCATTGACTTCTTGCTATTTGCATAACAAATTCCAAATCTCTGAATGAGGCACATAAAAAGCATTTCCATCAATTCATCAGATGCTACCTCAAATGCACCTTTTGCCTTACTGGAGCTTGTATTCTGACTCTGAGCTGTTGAGGAACAAGTCTTTGGTCATGCTTCCTCCTTTCTCTGGTTGCCCTTTTCCTCCATGCCTGGTTTGCCTTCCTATCCTATGTTCTATCCCTCTCAATGGCTGTGGGTGTGTATAGTCTTTATACATGTAGCGTCTAAGATATTAAAACTATGTACCCCTTCCCATTTGCAAGTTGGCATCTTAAAGTGTTTCCTTATACATCGTGTTAGAACAAAACAATTTTCAGAAAAGCACAAATATTGACAATGAAGAACAGAAGTCAAGAGCCTATCTACCACACATTGCACAAAACAGATAAAATAGATTTCTACCTATTATTTTTTTGTATGTTAAGTTTTATTTGAAGACAAACTTTTAGATATCATTTTTGTTAATTCTTGTACTAGATGAGCCTACTTTGGTAGTTAATATGAAGACTATAGTAAAGTTAAGTATTTCTCAAATTTTACAGAAAGCAACTCTGAAATTCTTGTTTCTAAAGTAAACTTTTCTGGCTATTGAGATGATTCAGCAGATAAATTCTCTTTTACTCAGGCCTAAGAAACAGAGTTTAATCCTTGTATCCTACCAGGTGACAGGAGAAGTTCCAGTTGTCCTTTGATACACAAGGGCTGTCACATTCAGATATCTGCACACTCACATATGCATACATGCACACACACACAATAAATAAATAAGAGGTAAAGTGTACATAATAGTAAATAATCTAAAGTTAAACATTAGACCAGTTTTTAAAGTGCATCTGATATAATCTAGTTATCATCTGGCTCAAAAGTACAATTGCTTTAAAATGTTTATTTTGAAATTATGATATAATTACATCATTCTTCTACTCTTTCTCCCTCCAGATCCTTATATGTACCCCTTCTTTGCTTCTTTTCAAAATCATACCCTCTTTTTCTTTGACTCTTATTGTATATAATATAATAATATAATATGATACATAATATTATCCTTGTCTTTAAAATTCATAAATAAGCTCTTTCATATCATCAGAATATTTATTTAGTTTTATCTTGAAGCAACGTTTCCATTTAATTTTATCAAGTGCATTAGGTTAACAATAAAAGAAATTTATATGACAGAGAGTTCTTTGTGAAAACCTGTGTGATAGCTATTCTTTTTTTATTGATTTTTATTGAGCTCTACATTTTTTTTCTGCTCTTGGTTGACAACTTGACGATATCTGGAATGAAGTACAATCAAGGAATGGAGGGCACACCTGCAATCTGAATCTTTAGGTTGGGTGACATAGGCCTCTAATTTAGATTGAGAGGCTGGGAGACATTTTAATCTGGGTCACACCTTCTGCCGGCAGCCTATTTAAGAACAATGGAAGAAAGAAGTGGGTGTGTTCATTCTTCACTTGCTTGCCCTTGCCTTGACAGCAACATCCATTCCTTCACTGGCTTTGGAGCCCATTTCTTTTGGACTCCAGTGTATACAGAAGACCAGCTGAGACACTCAGTCTTGTGGGACTGAGCAGCTACTAGATTCTCAGACTTTCCATTCATAACTAGCCATTGTTGAACTTCAACATGAAAGTCATTCAAGTAAATTTCCATATATATGATATACACTACATATATACACACATAATTCATAGGACCTAAGATTTTCTTAACATATTATTATAAATAATTCCTCCATGTATTGCAAATAAAATGTATTTATGTCATTTTTAATTTATCAACTACTTTTTGGCCTAAGCATAAAGTTAATTTTTTGTGAACTAAGACAAATATAATGATTGTTCCTAAAAATTCAAGAAAATAAATACATTTTATACATCATTAAACAAATTTCATTATAAATATGTATTTAAATAACACAGATATCAGGTCTTTTCTACATAATATAAAATTTAGATGGGGACCTCATTTTAATAAGCATACACAATGAGCATTATTTTAGTGTAGGAATGTTACTTGATCCTTTGTCATATATTGAAAGATACCTTAGTGTTCTGCCACTTGAAATTATCCTGTCATGGAATTCTTGCTTAGAGCCCACTTCTAACTGACACAATTTGAGACCTTCCTTGGTATTGTGGTCTGAGGTCACATTGGTTTTAATAGCTATCTTCTACCTTACTGGACTATCCTCCCTCTCAGACAGAGTCAAGGATGTGACTCTGTAGTCATTCGTGGTATTCATCATATAATAAAAATGATTTCATTAATATAATAAATAAATACAATTTAGCATCTATAGTTACTTTTTATTATTTTAATATTAGATGAATAATAAATCTATTGCTGTAAGTAAAGAGGATAGTTTGGTGGTTAGAATAGGAATGACCCCATAGACCTATGTGTTTGATGCTTGGCCTATAAGGAGTGGCACTATTAGGATTTGTGGCCTTGGTGGAGAAAATTACTTAGGTAAAGTCTTATAAAGTTTTTTTGTTTCTGTTTTTGAAGAAGAAAGGTCAGAAAGAGCACTAGGAGACAACCTGACACACCCTCCCCCCAGAATACCATTGAGTTTGTTTTGTTTTTTCTATCTACTGCTGAGCATGGCCTGCCCTCAAGCATGGTTTATAAACTTAGTGAGACTCTGACTGTCATTTTTAAAGGCCCCACATACTCTCTAAACAACAGGACCATTTGGGGACCTGTTCAAATACAGGAGCCTGTGGGAGCCTTTCAGATTCAAAATATAGCTAGAATAGATATGAGAAGGCAGAGATACAGGGAGAGATAGTCATTATCTAACTGATTACTGACTGGCACCAAGTACAGTGAATACATTATTATCTTTGGAATTTATTTTGGGATGGAACAGACACAACCGTATCTCAAGAGTCCAGGGATTTATCTGGCATCACTTGTTTCTTATTTCTTCTCCTTGAACACATCAGCCCCCATTTCCATGAGGAAAGTGAGGTAGGCCTGCATGATCTCACCGTTTCTCTCTTCTCAGCATCCACAGACAAGTCTCGAAGCAGGAAGAAAAGAACTGAACCATGATACGAAGGTAGCACAAATCTAGGGAACTGAGTACCACGGCAGTGACTGGGGGTAAAAAAAAATTTCCCAGAGGCAAACAGTTCAGTCTCTGAAGTCCCTGGTGGTCTGGTAGACCATATTGATCTTATTTGATATCTTCATGCCACCAGACACTGTCTATGCGGCAACAACTAACTCTCCGACCAAAGGTCTTTAATAATCTAACTCTTAACAGTGGAAATATTATGCAAGGCTGGGACAACCATGAACAAAAGTACAGAACTGTGGGCAGGATCTCAGATGGATGGCTTGTCTTCTGAGACCCCGATGCTCTCTGAGATGGTCATTCCACATCTCTCCTACTATTACGAGAAGAGGCTTGGATAAACAAAAGAACTTTCTCAGAATGCAGAGCAGTCGCATCAACACCGGAGCAGGGTGAAGCAAAGGATAACTCACCTGTCCCACGGTTGTCTTTATTTCAATGGATTGTATGTATTCCTTGAATACTTTCTCTAGAGTCTGCAACAAGCCAGACATGGCTGTCTCACTACCGTTCTCAGTGCTCATTTGCGGTTCTTACAGGAAACAGCTCGAACACACTAGTTTTGTCCTGGAGTAAAAGCAGAAAAAATGTAGAAGTCAAATCTATTTTGTCTTTCAAAGTGTGCATTTCTTTAATCCTGTGTCTGCTGATTAAATGTTCCTTAAAACTGGGAATTATTGAAGAAAATCCTCTTATTCAAAAGGCAAATAAATTACTTTTGTGCTTATTTTTAAATTTCTTTGTTTTTGAAATAAAATTACATCATTTTCTTTTTCCTTTTCCTCCCTTCACTTCTTTCAATATACCACAGTCCCCATTTCCTCTAAAGTTTATGGCCTCTATTTCTTTTATGTATATACATATATATTCATATATATTGTCAACTATGGTTTCTAATGCTTTGAAAAAACACTGTGACAAAAACAACTTGCGGAGTGTCTTAGTTACTACTCTCTTTCTGCAGAGACACCATGACCAAAGCAACCCTTATGAAAGAAAATGTTTAGTTGGACTTGCTTACAGTTTCAGAGGGTTGGTTCATTATTATCACAAGGGAGTAGCATAGCTCTCCGCAGGCTTGCTGCCGAAGAAGTAGCTGAGAGCTTTACATTCTCATTCACAGGCAGCAGGCAGAGAGAGACAGACTCTGAACCTGGCATGGGTTTTGAAACCTCAAAGTCCACCAACAGTGACACAGCCCCAACAAGGTCACAACTACTCCAATAAGATCACACCTCCTAATCCCCTAAACAGTGCACCAACAACAGACTCGATATTTAAATATTTGAGCCTACTGAGGGCCATTTTAACTCAAAGCGCCGCAGGAAGGAAATAATTTATTTCACTTACACTTTTAGAAAAAGAGTCCTTCGTTGAGGGAAGCCAGGGTAGAAGCTCAAGCAGGATGGGATACTGGAGACAGTAGCTGATGCAGAGGGCATAGAGGGGTATTACTTACTGGTTTGTTCATCATGGCTTGCTTAGCCTACTTTCTTAAAGAACCCAGGACTACTAGCCGAAGAGTGGCTCCACACACAGCAATCACTAATTAAGAAAACACCCTTTCCTTCATCCTGATCTTATGGCAGCATTTTCTCGCTTGGGATTTCTTAATCTCAAATAGTCTGAATTGTGTCAAATTGTCATAAAATAGTATATGATGTTAGAACTTACAATGTTACATATATTTATGCATATATGTGGGAGTTATGATTTAGAGGCTGATCACTTGGCATTGAATAGCCAGTTTAGAGGCTTGATTATGAGGAAGACTATTTCCCTGACTCTCAGCATCCTTTAGTTGCCTGTAGCTCTGGGTCTCAACTTGGAATCCCTTAAGATTCCCCCTTCCGTGTTAGCATTTCTATTAGTGGAATCCTTGTTCAGTCCCTGGTAACCATGCTGATGAGACTGCCAAAGTATTCTTTAGAACTTTTGCCTTACCGACTTGTGGCTCAAACTACAGAAGCTATTGCTCAGCTTGTCACAGGTTACCTGATGCCCACTTTTCCCTGCATTTTTACATGGTCTTGTCTTATTTTATACAGCTGAGCCATAACCTGTTCTCATATAGACACTAATCACATAGGATCAGAGGCCACAAAATGACCTCAATCACCACCTTAAATACCTACTTCAATTCCTACCCCAAGACAGCGGTAGCATTTTGAGTAGTAAGTAGAACAATTTAATCCTTAATAATTTCTAATAAGTAAAACAAAAAAATACAGAACTTTGTCTTAATTACGCCCGTGGTTCTGTTTTCAGATTAAAGTCCTTTTCCTTCTGTGTCCTAGATTATTTTATTTTAGGCCTAATTGTTAATTGTTTCAGATTGCCACGGAAGAACCCTGTTAGCCTTCCTGTGCCTTTGTTCCTGTGTCTTTGACTGCTAACTGTCAAGTGTGAAACTGGAAGACCTTCTATTTCTGTACATATAGGGAACTCACGATAAAATCAACATAGGGGCAATGATGCATAGAGATTATTTGGATCAATCCTCACCATGGAGCTTGCTCCATTTGTGGCTCTGCTTTTTCTATGTGTTCATCTTCACCTATTAGTCCACAAGTTCTTAGGAATCAGTGACGTGCTTAGGTCAGCTTGGACCGAACATTAAGATTGGGAATGTATATGTTTCTCAATGAAGAAAGTGTCAGTTAAAAATCACACCTTGTTTTCCTTAGTTTAGCCTTACTTTGTGAACATATTCTTTAGGTGATGTGAAATTCCTACGTAGCGTTGGAAGCACCCAGAGGAAGTAAATAGTAATTCAATGTTATCTGTGTTGTTAGTGAAAAATGCTTACAACACAAAGGTTGGGATAAAAGCAAGAAGACAGAGCTTTCTTTCCTCCAGTGCTCGAAGAAACTGACATTGGGAATCTATGTCCTTACTTCTGCTGCCTGTAGGTCAATGGCAGCATTTCAGAGGAGGAAGCATCTTGTTCCACTTAGGACTTATTTCCTGTGTGGGAAGTTGTTTCTTCCTCTGCCCCACATCTTGAGAATTCTTTAAGTATAGACAGACCTTCCTCTTCCTGCTCCCTGTTTGCTAACTCACGCAGCTCTCTCGATTTTAACTTCAGTTTCAGCTGCAAAATCACAATCGCTCACTGTGACCCTGGACACGCTTTTCTGTGAACTTGCAGCATTCTAGTGTGTAGAACCGGTTCCTGGAAAACAGCTTCCTACTTCAGCCAAATATCAACACTGGCAATGACAGAGAAGCTGGGCAGACTGTTGTCTTTGTGACATGCAGTGTCCGTTTCAATTTTCCCTCAGGTATAAGGAATTTCTACTCAAGGATAAAAAAATATATTCTAATGCTTCTATGTGATAAGTCATATTAATGCTTAAGAACTCAGGAAGCAGTATTAGTTAAACATACTCTATCTGTGTTGTTATGTACACATATGCCATGGGCTAGAAAATTAACAAGGAAAAATATTAATCTCAGTTCACCAGAAGTTACTGTGTAAGAAACAGCAATATAAGAATAAATGTTGGAAACCAGGCAATGGTTTTAATCCCAGCATTTGGAAGGCAGAGGCAGGTAGAACTCTGTGAGTTTTAGGTCAGCCTAGTCTACAAAAGGAGTTCCAGAAAGTCAGAGCTGTTATGCAGAGAAAACCTGGATCAAAAGGCAAGAAACAAACAAACGAGACAGAAAAGGATAAATACGGGGAGCTGATAGGTGGCTCAGCTAAGCAGTGTCTATTGTCCAAATGAAGAGTACTTTAGATCCCAGCACCTCTCTAAAATTCCCGATGCTATTCAGGTAGCCTTGCTGAATCGATGAGTAACCCCATATTACAAAGTAAGGTGGTGAGCTATAGAAGACATCAACCTCTGTACACACATGCATGTGTGAGCATGCACCCACAAACACATGGATGCACACATTCACAAACAACACACACAAAGAATAAATGTTTAATAATTTTCTATGTACATAGAGAACTTAGAACTATTTCACAGAGGACTAAAAGACAATCATCAGTTAAGAAACAAATAGTGTATGAGCATAAAATATATACTGTAGGTTAAGATAATTCTAATTCTATTCAACAGTTTCTTATCTGTAGCCACGAAGTGACAAAATTCAAACCTTTGTATTCTACTAGAAGTTTTCACAGGTTTGTGATAAATGTAAATGTCTTATCCTCCACGAATTACAGAAAAGTATGAGAAAGAATGTATTTGAGACATAGGCAAGATAGGTTTGTGTTTTTGATGGTAGATGAGACCCAGAAAATTCATAATCTCAAGGCTACACAAAAGTTATCACCAACACAAATAATCTTTATAGACCTGAAACAAAAGAAATAAGACTAGATGATAATTCTCCCGCACCAACTAGACAATTATTGATCAAAATATTAAAATTATACAGTATAATTCACCCATATAGAAAATATTGGGATTTGACTTGTAAAACTACCTTGATTTTGCAAATATTCTTAAAATAATAATATTAAAATATTATTTAAACATTATATTAAATCTACTATTGGTTATCAACATTATTCCTTGGTCTGGTGTTGGAAGTCCTTCTGTATATGTATTGCTTTTATTGATTAATCAATAAAGAAGCTATTTTGACTTGTGATAGGGCAGAATAGAGCTAGGCAGGGAAAACTAAACTGAATACTGGGAGAAAGAAGGTGGAGTCATGGAGAAGCCACATAGTCTCACTGGAAACAGATGCTGGACAGAACCTTGCCAGTAAGTCACAGCCATCTGGCAATACACAGATTAATAGAAATGGGTTAACCCAAGATATAAGAGCTAGCTAGCAATATGCTTAAGTGACTGGTGAAACAGTGGTTTAAATAATACAGTTTCTGTGTGATTATTTCGGGTATGAGCAGCTGGAAATGAACTAACAGCCTCCCCAATATTAGTCAGATGTGAAATATATATAATATTATCAATCCCTATGTATACATAATAATAAATGTTATATTAATCTATTTTTCATTACTATCACAAAATAGCTGAGGATGGGTTTATATAGAGAAAAGAGTTGTGTTTAGCACATCATTTTTGAGACTGTAAGTCCATAAATATATAGGAAACTTCCTTTGTTTTCTGTTTGGTAAGGATCTCATGGTAGTTGGCACTGTAGTGGGTATGTGTGAACCAGGGAGCCAGAGAGACACAGAGGCTTGGTGAGTGATAACATTCTCCTAGGAGCTGGACTGATTTCATTTTTTTTGTTTTGAATTTGGATATTTATATAGTGAGTTATGGAGAGGAAGGGAAACAGGGAAGGCAAAACGGGGGAAGACCAGAGAGAGAGAGAGAGAGAGAGAGAGAGAGAGAGAGAGAGAGAGAGTCAGACAGATAGAGGGGGAGAGGAGAGGAGAAGCTACCTCTTCAGGAGAGAGATGGAAAAAAAAGAGAGCTGAACTGATTTCTATATAAATGATTTTGATTCTTTCAGTGGCCTAATCATCTCTCACTCAGCCTGGTCTCTTAAAGGTTCCACCGGCTCAAATTCAGCACTGACCAAGGCTCTAGCACATGGCTCATAGGGAACAAACCACATTCTAACCACAGTAGACTCCAAGTGGCAAATGAATTCCTTGTGGTCACACAGTGAGTCTTACAAGGCTGAACTGAAACTCTTCGAAGTGCAAATTTAGATAGTCACAAGCCTCTCTTCAGAGCAGGAGCTAAAACATTTGTTTTAGTGTTTGAAATCTGAAACACACGTAGAATGTGATAATATGAAAAATCCACAAATATTTTGATTATTTTGGCCAAGTGGCAACTTTGTTCAGACCACGTCCATATGCTTTATTTATTTCTTCTTAGACCACAGCACTGAGAACTGGGACAGGTGGCCATTTTATTCAGTCAGGGTAGTTGGTTCAGTGCTTGCTTGGAATTAGGAGTTCCTGAGTTTGATTCCCTGAATCTATATAAAAACGGGCATGGCAGTATGCTTAGGCTCCCGGGGCTCACTCACTAGCCTCTCTGACCTAATTGGTGAGATCATGGCCAATGAGAGAATTTATCTCAATAAATATGGATGGCTTTCCTGAAGATGATACCTATCATCTACCTTACACACACACACACACACACACACACACACACACACACGCATGCGGGGTGGGGGTCAAAGAAGGTGTGACTAAATTTCAAGTAACTGTAAGTTGAGCTTTCAAACCCAAGAGCAAGACAACCACAGATTTTTAAGTGAAACCATGTACTTCACAGGGTTACAGGCTTCCTTTCAAGTACAGTTCTACATAGCTCTGCATTCATATTGCTGTGAAAACTTGGTATTGCACAGGTCTGCAGAGCCATCAGTCTGTGTTTCGAATCTCACCTCTCTTTCATAAGAACACATTTTGTACTATATGTTGTAAAATAAAGATCTATCACTAGGATGCTCTAATATTCAGAATCATTTTGCAAAGGACATAGAGGAAACACATGGCATAATGGTTACATGCTCTCTAAACACACACCTAAAACAGAATCAAGGGAGAACATAACATGAAGAGAAGACAACGAGGTGGGGAAACATTGTTATAATAGTGATTATGGTAAAATATAGTAAGAAAGGTGAGAATGAAAAGGAACACAGGTGTATGAAAGGCTGTTGAGAGTGATGGTAGATAGATGTTGGGTGGGAAAAAAATGAGACATTGACTATTAGGATTCCATAAAGGAAATCCAATTTCATTTAAATGCCACAATAAAAGAAGTTGGGATTCATTGATTGAAGAGAATTTCCCTTTAACTACTTTATTGAAATCAAAATCATTATGAAAGATGAAGAGTTACATGACTTCAGATCTGTGTTCTTTGCTTCCCAACTTGTTAACAGCTACAGGAGAAAAATCACATGTGCAGTAAAGGGGATAGCAAATACGGTTTCTCATCCCCTGCTCCCTATTTTAAGCAACCAATATTCTGTACCATCAAACCAACTACTGATAGGATTAAAAGGCAGCAGGAACAAAGACTTTCAGCTACAGGTATCAGACTGCTTCCAACATAATAGAACTGCATGGTACAAGACCTGAAGATTTATTCCCTAAAGCGCTTTGAGATGATTATTCATGACCATTTGCCGGAGCCTGTGCCACAGAATCAGGTTGTCATAGGAGCTCCTGCCTGCGAACAGATGTGATTGGTACAGTCAAGTTTTATTGATACACGAGTTCTACTCTGTTAATGGGGCTATAAACATGAAAAATATACTTGCAAGGTCAGTATTTTCACGATTTATAGAAAATCAGTATAAATCTTCACGTAGACAAATAAAGATCGTACTTTCCATTTTCAACTTCTGACTCCTCCAATTCTGTTAACTCTCATGTTGTCTGTGAGTAAGTGTGTTGCTAGGCAACAGAGGTCATCCTTGCTACTCCCGGCCATGAGGAGCTGCTGCTGTGAAAATCACTTACAAACCCCGGACTTGTCTATAAATATCTTTCCCCTGTTCCCATCCATACCAACAACACAAATGATGGCAAGACTGCTAATACTAATTAATGAATGAATATTAGATTTTGATGGAAATCTGAGCCACACAAAAATGTTTAATAAGCACAGGACTGGAGACAGTGAAGAGCTACAGAAATCTGCAATTAAATTTTGGAAGGTTGGAACACTTACTTATCTGTACTAGTTGCCATGCAGAAAGCCAAATGTTGAGACTTGACCCATTCAAACAGGCTGCAGGGCTTGGATATTTCCACCTTCCCACCATGGGAAACACAAGCCAGAATTCTGCAGTCAGAATCTTAACTTGGCTTCTATTGTTTTCTGTCAATGTTTGCTCCCAGTCGGGACCACCTTCATTCTGTTTCAGATGTAACTGCTGTTCTGTGCAGGCTCCAAACATTGCACAGACACTGTTTTATCAGAGTCAACTCTATTGCATCCTTACTTCTCATCCACGGACCTCAGCACATTCTTCTTTTATTGTTTTTAATTATGTGTACATGTACATCTGTGTGGGGGTATGTGTGCCTCTCTGTGGCGTTTTTGTCAGTGCCCACAGAAGCTGAGAAGCATAGGATTCCCTGAAACTGGATTCACGGGTGGTTGTGAGCTGTCTGACTAGGGTACTGGGTCCTCACAATTGCAGTATGAGCTCTCTTTTTTTGAGCCATCTCTCCAGCCCGTATATAATGTAATATCTGTACAATATTTGACTTATACTTCAACTCCTTTTTTTCCTTTTTTTTTCAACTGAAAAGAGTCTTCAACTGATAGTACACAGTCATCACCCAGGTGTTTTATTGGAAGTCATTAATGTTTTAACTGCTGCTTCTCCTTATAATCCCATAACACATAGGATCCCAGTCAAGTGTTTAATGTATGGCTGTAGCATGAATATATTCCCCAAGCATATGTGTGTGTGTGTGGGGGGGGCATCTTCTTCATGTCCCAGCACCATTCCTGTCCGTTGGACCTTTCCATCACTCATTTGCAAATATCGTTTGACTACAGATAGGTCTATTTCTGGGATCTCTATTCTGATGCAGGTTTTACCTGTCCCTTCTCCAACACCACTGTGTTTTGATTACTGCAGTTTTAATAACAGTCCTTACAGTCAGAAAGTGTCTGTTAGATTTCTCTTTTCAATACCATGATGGCTGATCCCGATCTTTCCTCTTTCTTTGCAAACTTCAGAATAAATATGTCTCCACAACATAATTTTCTAGAATTCTGAGTAGAATTATACTGACTATTTTAGATAATATTGAGAGAAAGTGGCATACTGATATTTTTCTATTAGCATGTGATATTTTTCCACTTTCTTATATTTTTATTTCCTTCATCAAAATTTTCTAATTTTCCTCACTGCAAATTTGTTCAGATTTATAAATATTTACTTTTTTCCCATTTATCGTATTTATTTATATGCTTGAGTTTTTCTTTTTCTTTTTTTTGTAATTTTATTAAATTATAAAAGTTTCCATTTCCGCCCCTCCTCCCACCACCCTCCCACTCTCCCCACTCCCTCTCCTCCTCCCTCTCCATCCCCAAGAGCAGTCAGAGTTTCCTGCCCAGTGGGAAGTTCAAGTTCCTCCCCCCTCCCTCCAGGTCCAGGAAGGTGAGTGTCCAGACGAACTGGATCCACAAAATACAGTATATGCAGAGAAAACAAGTCCCAGTGCCATTGTCAATGGCTTTTCAGAAAGACTCCGGCCAGCCACATTCAGAGAATCTGGTTGGATTGCGTCCTCGTTCAGTCCCAGTCCATACTCACCATAAATATTTACTTTTGAAAGATTCCAGTGAAATAGTGTTGTGTCTTCACCCTCAACTTCTGCTTCTTTATTTCTAGCAAACACAAGAATCAGACTTATCTCTTGACATTTATCATTAATGTTTTGCTATAAATCATTTTTATTATTTATTTTACTTTAGATTTTCAGCACAGATAATCAGGCCATCTGAGAATAAAGCATATTTATTGTGTGTGCTTAAGTGTGTGCGGGCACACTTGGGTGTCAGACGTGGGTGTCCTTCTTCAGGAGCCACCTAGCTCAGGCTTTTTGATGTTCTGTTGTTTTTTGTTTTTAGCTTTTGAAACCCAGGGGTCTCTCACTTGGGCCTGAAGCTCACTGAGTAGGCAAGGATGACTGACTACGACTCCCAGGGATCCACCTGTCTCTTTTTTCCCAGTTTTCGGAATTATTAGTGTGGGCCATGATACCTGGCTCTGTCATGGGGGTCCTTGTGCTTGAGTAGCAAGCACTTTGCTGACTGAAGGCAGCTACTGTGGTCTGATGTGACAGTCAAAATATATCGTATTTCCAGGTGATATTTGAATGATAAAGGACTTCTAATAGGAAAAGATATGGCAAGAGAAACCATCTCTGTCTATGTTGACTCTTTCTAAAGAGGTGACATCTAGTTTCTCATTATTAAGCACAATGAGGTATTTTGGTAGATGTTCCTTATCCAGTTGTAGATACTGACTTCATTCCTAATTTACATGGAATTTTATCATAGATGGAAATTTTTTTTCAAATGCTTTTGCTTCATTCACTGACATGTTTATATTTTTCTAATTTAGCTAGACCCTCTTAACTAATTCTATTAATCAGTTTTCAAATATTAAAGCATTTTTCATATATATTGCACAATTAATTTATACACTTTAAAATTTGACTTGATGACACTTAGGTTAGCATATTTGCATGTATGTTTATGAGCAACACTGTTTTCTTAGACTTTTGCGTTGGGTTGGCATTGGTGTAATGCTGAACTTAGTTATAATGCATTTCTTTTGTTTCTTTGTTCTGAAAGAAATTATTGTGGCTTGAGATGATTCATTTCTTATATATTTGGTGGAATTCAGCAGCAAATCTACCTGAACCTTGTATTTTCTGTTTTAGAAGATCTTTAATTACTGAATCAACTTACTTTATTGGCACAGGCCTGTTTAGTCCTTTCATTCTTGTGTGAGTTTGGTTGATTACGCCTTTCATGGAATTTTGTCATTTGATCTAAGTTATCTAATTTATAGGCAAGGTTTTTAGATTGTAATTGTATTTATTAACCCCTCAATGACTACAACATGTATACGTTTTTCATATTAGATATTTTAACCTTTTCTCATTCTAAAATAATTAGCCCAATGAGTCACTCACAATTTTTAATCATTTCAAATTCTCAGATTTTTGTTTCATTTGGAGTTTGTCGATTTCACTTTCATTGATTTTGTTCTAGCTTTTTTAATCTCTTTGTTCTATTTACTATAATTTGCTCCTTTTTTGGTTCTCTGAAGTTAAACACATGTGGCTGACTTTAAATATGTCTTTTCTTTTTAATATGAGCATTCAGTCCCATAAATTTCAAGTACCATATGTGCTGAGCACCCTGAAATTTGATGAGTTTTTCATTCAGTTTGATACACTTTTAAAGTTCTCTTAAATTTTTTTCAATGATGTTATTTAGACGTGTGTTGTCTAACATGTAAGTACTTTGGGATTCATTTAACTCTCTGTTATTCATCACTGGTTTAATCCTATTGTGGTGGAAGAAAGACATAATTTTTATTATTTTAAATTTGTTGAGCCATACATGTGGTTCCATAATGTGTTCGGTCTTTGTGAATGTTTCCTACAAGAAGAAGATGTCTATAATTGGATAAAGTGTTCTGTTGATGTCAATCATATTCATTTCACTGTTGGTTATACTCAGTATTAATTCAACTGAATCATTGAACTGTACCATTGTTGCTTTTTTCCCCCTGATAAATCTATTTATTTCTGACAGAGAAGCACTTTCTAATTTTCAACTAAAACAGTGGTTGTATCTATTGTCCCTTGAAGTGTTTGCACCATATATTCAATACTTGGTTTTTAGATGTATGGATATCTAATTTTGTTGTATCTTTTTGTAGATCTGGCTACTTTTTGAGTATGCTCCCCTTTATACCTGACAACTATCTTTCTTGGGGAACATAAGGTGTATAAAATTTCCATGCTATATTTTTATCTTTATTAATGTAAACCTAATATACCCTTGCTTTTACTTTTTATGCTTTATATTTAAATTGAGTTTCTTATACATGATGTAAAATTATTTAATATGCTTTGGTAATCTTTGCCTTCTAACTGATGGATTCAGACCATTGACACCCACAAATTTATAAACTGGTCTCAAACTTATAATCTTCCCACTTTGTCTTTCTGAGCAGCTGGGATCATTACAGGCAAGTGGTACTACATCAAGCCAGATGTTTGACATTCAAGGTGATTGTCAGCAGAGATTATTTAATATCTGCTGTACATTTCCTATTTGTTGCTCCTGCTCTTTGTTTCTGTTTTATCTTCCACTGCCATCTGTTCTTTCTGGTTTTAACTGGATAGTGCACATCTGCACACTTCTTCTTCTTTCTAGTACAACAATCACATTTCTGTCTTTTTAAAAATGATAGTTGTCCTAGGTTTGGGAATGTACATTTACTACTAAGCCAGGTCTGTTTTTAAATATGCTATTTTGGAATATGGTGAGTGGGAACATTTAGTAGTAATAAAACAACCCTAACTCTCTTTTCTCATCAGACATAATTGAATAAACTGATGGTATTCCTGTTTTCAACAAACTGCTGCTTTAAATTAAAAGTCTGAAAATAAAAATTTCCATACAAACCCTCTTCTTTCAATGTAATGCGCTTCTTTTTTTTTGTAGATATGAGTTTCTGACCTTCCCTTACTGTAAAGAATTTCTTTTAACACCTTTGCAATACAGAGCAATAAACATGGTAAATTTGTGTTTCTCAGAAAAAAGTCTTTATTTCACTTTCACTGTTGAAGGAGCAAAAATTCTAGGTTGGTGCTTTGTTCCTCTTAATTCTTTAGACATTGTTCCTTAGTCTCTTTGTGCCTCATGGTTTCTGCTAAATAGAAAATAAGTATTATCTTTCCTCACATATAGAGAGCTATTTGTATGCCTTCTGGCCTCTATCAGGACTTCCACCATGCTTGTTTGATGTATTGTAGTTTGAATATAGTATGCCCAGATAACATTTGGCATTTTTCCTGCCTAGTATTCTCTGAACTTCCTGGATCAGTTGTTTTGTATCTGAGGTTAATTTTGGAGAAACTCTTGAGCATCATTGCTCAGGATAGGTGCTCTGCTTTATTGCTCATTTTCTCTACTTTAAGCTCCTTTTATAATCATCACAACTCTTTAGTCAGCTTTCTTTCTCATTTATTGTATTATTGTTTGTATTTTGTCATTTTCTAGTGTAATATGTTCCAGTCTGCTTAAGAAAACCTAAGAATCATTTATATTCCTGATATGGAGAGCCTTATTTTCCTTTTTGTAGTTCTTAAAATTGTCCTTCTTGTATTTCCCATCTCTCTTTGCATGCCATCAACTTTATGTGATAAAGCTTATCTTATTAGTCATAGTTTTGCATACATAGACTGGTAATTACACTATTGTTACCATATCTGAAGCAGACTTAAATGTTCATTCTATCCCATTAATCTGTCTTCTTTGTCTTTTTGTATGTCTTGTACTTCTTATTGATGGGTGAATGTCTTTAAGTGGATGAAAGGACTTGTTCTTAGTCCTAGGGTTCGGTCATTACCTTAGCCTCTGTCCTTGGAACTTGAACATTAAAAGCTCCCTGCACTATTTCCTTTGCTGTGAATGAGACAGGATGGCTCTTCTGGGCTTGACTGGGATACTTTCTAAAGTACAGTTTCCTACCACTGAGTAGAAGATAAATTTGTTCACAGTTGGATATTTCCCTTTCACAAAGTCAATTATACACTATAAAAACCAATATAATTTGAACTCTGCTTAAGTTTTTTTCTCCAAGGAGCAGACTTTCAAGAACAGAATAACTAATCTCAATGTGCTTTCTTTTTCCATCTCCCTGATGCAAACAAGAATACTATTTCCTTAGCTAAATCAGTAAAAGTAATAGGACTCCAGGAGAAAAATTCATAAAAATATGTACCCCATTACCCATGAGTAGGTTCCTCTGGAATCTCCCAAACTTGTCCAAAATGAGATCTTTGTTAAAGTTAGTCAAAGCATTCCATTCTGACTCTGGTTCCACAGCATTGTGTTCAGAGGATGTGTGATTCTCTGTATTTTCCTGTCCAACTCTTCAACTTCAAGGTCAAGGGTTCCTTTTGTAGTATTTGACTTCTAAGGATCTGTGATACCTTGTTCCTTTAATTTTATCAGATTGTTGGATGGTGTTGCAAATAGTTTTTGTCAAGTTGACACAAACCTAGACACACCTGGGAAGAGAGAATCTGAACTGAGGAATTCTCTCTAACACATTACCCTGTGCACACTGTTGTGGAATATTTTCTTGATGGTTCTTGTGGCAGAGACCAGACACTCTCTGATGTCTTGTCCCTGGGCATGTGGACCAGAGCTATATAAGAAAGGTAGCTGAGAAATAAAAAGATGAGGGGAACAAGCCAGTAAGTCATGCCTATGTCTTCTGCTTTGGGTCCTGTCTTTGGGTTTCTGCCTATAGTTTCTACCTTAGCTTCCACAGATGATGGACTGTAGTCTCCAAGCCAAGTAAAACCATTCCTATCCCTCCCCTACTGCTGATTGGTTTTTCTGTGTTTTATCCCAGCATCAGAAAAGAAAACTAACACTTTTACTTCTTGTTGTGACTAAAATGACGTCTCACCTGCTCACATGCTTAAAGACATGACCCCACGTCCTTTTAAATGTCCTATATCTGCTCATGTTGACTTTGCTGCTTATTTTCTTGAGAAGAGATCTTACTATGCCCCACCCTGTTGTGAGAGGAGCAGCGGGCTACATCCCCGCAGCCTGGCTAGCTTAACCCCTGAAATAACCACAGAGAAATTGTATTAATTTAATCACTGCCTGACCCATTATCTCTAGCCTCTTATTGGCTAACTCTCACATATTAGTTTAACCCGTCTCCATTAATATGTATCACCACTTGACTGTGGCTTACCAGCATGAGTCAAACCAGTGTCTGTGTCCATCTCAAGCAGGAGAATCATGGCGTCTGCCACACTGCCCTTCTTCCCAGCATTCTGTTCTGTCTACTTCGCCTATCTAAGTCTGCCCTATCAAAAGGCCAAGGCAGTTTCTTTATTCAACCAATGAAAACAATACAAATACAGAAGGGCCTCCTACACCACCACCTACCCCAAGCCTGCTCTCAAATTCTTAGCTTCAAATGAACTTCTCACCTCAGTCTTTGAAGTAATTAGGACAGCAGGTATATACCACGATACCCATCTTGTTGTAAATCTCTTTTATTTTGACCCTGTCAGCAAAAGAGTATTTGGGACAGTTTGAGAGGCTTAAAGACTATGGTAAATTTTATATTTTACAATGTAAAAATGGTGCAATTTGGATTATAATCATGTCATAATGTTATGCTTATATAATGCTATAAATATTTATACAGTCTATTTTTCCTCTTTGTCTTTCATGCCCAAATCCTTTATTGGATGGAATTGCTATCATCCAGTTGAGAAAGGATCGGAAGGCTGGTATTTTACTTTTATTCACCCTCTGTCAATCAGGCGAATAGAAGGTGGAGTCAGAACTGGAACTTGGGCCTCTCCTCCTTCAATCTGCTGCACCATATGTCCCCAGACATGTTCTCATATCATTTTATTATTTTGTTGGCAAAAGAGTCTTATCCTTCTGCCATGTCACATGGCAGACACATTCACGCCAAGACAAGCATATCTGAGTACATTGTTAAAGCACCATCACCCAGACGAGGAAAGCTAACAGTGGACAATGAACTGTTTGATTTAGAAAATAATACGTTGTGACTTTCAGAGCCACAAAAATACCTTTTATTTTAAATGTCATTCTAGTATTTCCAAATATTCATTCTACTTTTTTAAATTCTGCATTTTCTGGTTTGTCTTATACCATTAGAAGTTCTCTGTGTTTTTATTGTGCCCACCCAGATTGGCATTTTGAAGGCTTCCCTCTACAGACCACAGTTGGCAAGCATACTCTATGAGACAAATGCAAGAGGCACAATGACATTTATGAGGCTCACAATATTAGAAACACATGATTGCTGATGACAAACAGACTAAAATAAGCTAGGAATATGTACAACACATTTTTGATTCTCCAAAGCTGTAATGTGGGAAGGTGGAATGTCGCAATTTGTTTATTTAACTATGACGGATCTTCTCTCCAAGATGAAAATAAAAGAATTTGAGGATAAGTCTAAGCATTTAAAATATTAAAGAATAAAGCAACTATATAAGAGAATATGTCTTTACAATCCAAGTTCTTAAACTATATATTTTGTGGTAGCATTTAGAATTAACTTCATAACTTAAGTGAAAGAAATGCTCATATTGCTCAGAGAGTGCCATGCATACTAGAGGAATAAGGTTGAAAGGGATGGGGAGATGTTGTCAGCTAGATTTTCTTTTTACTACCAGCCTGTAAGTCAACAGCATTGATGAATAGGCAAGGATGATGATCTGTGTAACTTCTTCAGATAATCTAATTGTTTTTAATGGTTCAAAGCATTGAAAACACTGCTGGCATGGCATCATAGGATAGCACATGTTTTCAGGTTTTTGAAAGTCAGCAAAACCTGAAGCCATGGTTGTTTCTTAATGACTTATTTCTCTCCCTTTATCTATGGTGGCAGTCATTAGCTCCTGAGCTTCTATAATTCTGTTCCTAGTACTAATATTGTCTCAGTATCTATTTCATGAAAGTAATTCAATGCCCTCCTAGTAATAAACTATAAAGTATTTGAACAAATTTTCCTCTAACATCTTGTGCAGGTTTAAATAAATATGGCCCCTATGGGCTTATACAGGGTGGCACTATTAAGAGGTGTGGCCTTATTAGAGTAGGTGTGATATTGTTGGAGGGAGTTTGTCACTGGAGACAGATTCTGTGGTCTCAGAAGCTCAAACCAGGTCCAGTGTTACTCTCTCTTCCTGTTGCCTGCCAATGCAGACATAGATCTCTTGGTTTCTTGGTCAGCACCATGTCTGCCTGCATGCCATCATGCTTCCTGCCATGATGATAATGAATGAAACTTCTGACCTGTAAGATATCCCAATTAAATGTTTTCTTTTGTAAGTGTTACTATGGTCATGGTGTCTCTTCACAGCAATAGAAACCCTAAGACACACCTGCACTCTATTTTTATACATTATTCTCTTAAAGAACAACTTCAATGAAGATGTTTTTCTTCCCTAATCAAAATTTTAAAGCTTAAAACTTTATGTAGTCTAGATATTTTTAAACATGTAAATCTGTCTATTTTTCATGCTATGCTTTAGTTAATTATGTATTAATTTTAATGGTCTGGACACTCTCCATATGACACAAAAGAAGTAGCCAAATTTAATTTATAAGCATTCCTGCCAAAGATAATTTACTTCAAATTTTATTATATTTAAATATTTGACATCATGGCTTTATTATCAGAATAGTGTTGAAAAAATCAATAATTTACAAGAATTCCATCATTTGGAAAGTTCTCATGGTCACAAATTTCAACTACTGTGATTGAGTAATATATGTTTATCAACAATACTTTCAAATTTCAGTTACAGCTGTCATATTGTAAGAATTTTATAAGGAATCAACCTCATTGTTACTTTTATCTACACATCCCTGTAAATGACAGGCACATCATGGTCATGGTCAGTGATTGGTCACTGGATGGTGGATGTTCATTCTATTCACAGACAGCACAATGGCTTCACCTTATTGTCCTTCAGTGAAAACTCAAGTGACATTTTGCAATAAAGGAAAGATAAGCCCACTAGGAAAGATCGAACCATCAAACACATGAAACATGATAAGACTGCAAGTAAAATTCAAATGAACAAAAGAAGAATGCGTCAGATGTGATGCTGCTTGGCAGTAATTTCAGGACTCAGAAGTCTGGGGACATGAAGTGCACATAAATTTAAAATTAGCCTGGGTTACAAAACAGGTTTTAGGCCAGTCTGGGCTACAATGCAAGTCTCCGTCTCAAAAAACAAACAAGGAATGTTCGTATGACCACCATCAGAAAAAATTGAGACATAAAGCCAGAGAGATTTGATGAAGGTAATTTTGTTAAGTTATTGACATAATCAAAGAGAGTAACTGTAACACAAAGAATGCTGTCAAAAAATAGTTATTTCGGTGAAATCAATAATTCACAAAACTCAAGCTTTATAATGCTGGCCGTATAAAGGATAAAGTTTCAGAAGCTTGTCCACAGTTAGAAATGTTACAGTTGCATTGAGATGGCTCAGTGTTTAAGACTACCCATGGCTCTTCTAGAGGACTAGAGTTTAGGTCCCACTGCTTACACTTGGCAACTTACAACTGACAATAACTTGATTTCCAGGAGATCCAACACCATCCTGTGGCCTTCCCAGGTACCATCACACATAGACAGACATGCATGTCTGGCAAACATATGCAAGAAAAAAGCAAAATAAATCTTAAAAGTAAATAATAATAATTTCATAGTTTCAACTAATACAAGCTAGACTTGATGGTAGGGAAGGATGGGAGGATGGAGGGATGGATGAACAGAGGAAGGGAGAATAGGAGGGAAAGAGGGGTGGAGAGAAAGAGAGGAAGAGAAGGAGAAACTTTGAAGTAGAATGGTAGGGAGATGTAGAGGTGGGAGAGGAACTGAAAGAAGATTGAGTTGTAGGAATGCATATGATCAAAATGCATTCTATGACATTCTCAATTAATAATAAAAATACTGAAGAAATGACAGAGAAGTTGGTAGATATATCTGATGATACATAGTTTAAAGGTGAGCACTATTAAAACAACCTTCTTAAAAAGTTTGTACTAAAAAGAAACAAAACACTTTAGTTCTGTGTTTATAGCCTTTAAGTTATAGGAATAGTTACATGAATATTGATTTTTCAAGTTTTTCCTCCCTTGTCTCTCATATACTTATATTGATATTTTTAACATTTTAGTAAACATTTTATTGATTATAATTCTAATTTTCCTCTTATTTATGAATCTTACTTTTCATAGTTGCACTCTATTTAGTCACTTCTGTAGTTCTGTAGTACTATTTAAAAGGAGAGCTGCCTATAAGAAGACACCCATGCACAGACACATATGTGTGTATGAGTGTTGTCATGGCAATATACTTATTTAATGGCATTTAATTTCACTCAGGAGAAGAAAATTAGAATAGTTACAATGTAAACTTATATATATTATATATATATATGTAGGTGAATAGCATATTCTAGCTACATATGGTATATAGCATAATATGTATTACATTACTATATGATGTACACACAATATTTTCAACATGATAATGATATCACACGATATTAATCAGAGCTAATCAGTGTTTTGTGAAAGGGAGTGGCAACATAGCAAAGGGCAGAGTTCATACAGAGAGTTTATTCAACCTCTCTTGCAAGTTCAATCAATATAGCAGTACAGCAGTCACCACCATTTGGTACTTCCTTTCTCCCACAATATCCACAGGTCTCTACAAATGATGTACTTTAGCTACATCAAAATGCCCTAAATGAAATCAGCAGCATCATAAAGTGAAGTCTTAAATGAAGTTACTGATGTTTTTATTTACTTTTATGTGTATTAAGTGTTTTGGTTGTATGCATGTCTTTGTACCACATGTTTATTCAATGATCAAGGAGGCCAGAAGAGGTCATTAGATCCCTTGGACTGGAGTTACAGGCATTTGTGAGCTACTCTGTGGGAGCTGGGAATCAGACCCTAGTCTACAGCTAGAGCTACAAGTGTTCCTAACTGCTGAGGCTCTATCCAGCCCATGTTGCTGACATCTAAAAAAAGGTTCTTTAATAATTTTGGGGGTCTTGTTTTCCATTTTTTCTTACATATATACAAATTTTAAACTTAATAATGGAATATATACTGAAGTTCATTCAGTAAATAAAGCAAAAATTCCCTTGATGCTTAGATTTAAAAAAATATGTTGTTCAAATTATTTCAAAATTAAGCCTGCAAAGAATTCTTTACCCTATGAGTGAATGTCATCTTAAACAATAAAACAAACAAAAAAAACAGAAAAAAATCTTCTTCTACTTTAAGAGACTTTGTCCTCTTATTAATGAAGAGATCAGAAAATGAAAACTCAAGTTAATTTAATATTCCTAATGACACATTTTAGGTCCATTCCCAGTGCTAAGCATCATGCACATGAAATAGGAGCCAACCACACTGCTAAAAGCATAGTAAATTAGATGGCATTTTTGGTACTTCATGAAGAATAATGACTGTGTAAGCTCAGGAAATACAGTCCTGCTTAATGGAAGTTTTTGGCTCAAAGAAAAGAAATGCCAGATTTCCGAATATGCCATTGAAAAGAATCATCTCTCTAACTTCAGAAACTACTATTTGAAAAGATGCATGCAATAGGAGAAAGTCAGCACATCCCCAACAATGTCTGACTGAGGTTCACACCACATGAAGGTCTAGGATGTCCTGAGCTTTAAGTTGCACTCACCTCCTATCACCCTTAAAATGCTACATATGTCCTCTTCAACACTGTCTCTCTCCACCACCCACTCACTCTTAATTTATTGTTCCCAAAGCTATTGCCTGGTCATGGGTCATCTCAGTCTATGACACCAGCCTGTGCTCACCCATGGCTTTTGCACTGAGAATTTGATCATCACCAGGACTACGTAGTTTATGTTCTCATGCTCTATGTCTTGCTGAAGGAATCGAATGCTTCTTCTACAACCTTGGTGTTAGAAGCAATGAACAAACCTACTTAACAATTATCTTAAAATTGGGCAAACTATAAAATTTGCTATGGAATCTTAGTCTCATATAAATGCAAGATGTTTAAGTCTGCAAGACCAAGGAACAAACAAAGCATACAGCATTCGGGAGTTTGTCATAGTAAACTGGGCATCAGGAATTTAAACCCATTGCTTAAAAGCTTGGTAAGGCCAGAGAGACAGCTCAGCTTTAAGAACACTGGATGCTCTTCCAGAAGTCCTGAGTTCAATTCCCAGCACTCACATGAAGGCTTACAACTGTTTGTACCTCCAATGCCATGAGGTCTGATGCTCTCTTCTGGTGTACAAACATGCAGACAAAATGCCCATATACATGATATACATGCATAGATAAAAAATTTTTAAAAGAAGTTTGATTATATTTATAACACTATATAAACTATAGCTTAGCCCAAATATTTATAAGATGAGTGTACTAGTTTATATTGTATAATGCTACTCAAAGTATCAGATTATGTGAAAAAATATTAATACTTAAAATCATGGGTTAATATTAAAAGATTGTCAGCAACTACTGACGCAACCATAATGCTCACCAATTTCAACCCCCAAGCTTTGTCTGGAAAACTAAGCTAGAGAGGAGATAGGTTTGAAACTGAATTGCCTCGGAATAGTCATGCTGTATCGTGTCCTTGGTTGCTATTAGATTCATACTTTCTTAGGTTTAAACTTAATTTTCACTTTAAGTATCTACTCACTTATCATCTCTATCTTGTATCATTTTTAGTGTATCCTGATATCTCGGAGATGGCAAATGAGAAAAAAGCTAAGGGTGTCAGAAAGCCAGGTAGGTTCTTTATAATGTACAGAGACTCCTGAAGACTTTGGTTGCAATTTATTACTGGAGTGATCGAGCTCTGTTGACAGAATAGTGGACATAGTAACTTGATTTCCAGACCCTTGTCAAAGCCTTCATACTTTTATTTGCAGAAACAAATTTTTTGGGGAGTTAAAACTCTAATCATTCTGCAAATGCCAAGGTACACTTATACACCCTCAGGTCTATTTCTCTTGTGAAAAACGTTCTTTGGAGGGAAATAATTCCTATCCGTAAAGAACATCTTGCTCCTCAGATTAAACCCTTTCTTATAATTTATAGCTATAGACCCTAGGAGCAAAATGCAATTTTTCTTCCTGTAGCTAGAAAAATGTAATAAGATATCTTGGTATGTTTATGTAACAGGGATACTAACAGCTGGACTCTGTTAAAGCCCCACCATTTATTGCTTCAGATTTAACAACAATCATGGACATTTTAAAAACCAGCTTGCAGAGTATGAACATATTTCTCTCCTATGACCAAAATGTACTGCAAACAAATGGATTAATGAAATTAGGCTAGTCACCTGAGAATGACAGCTAGGGGTGCCTGGGATACCCCAAGGGAAATGTTATAGCTGCTCAGAACTTCATCTCCACACTGTTTTAGAGTTGAAGAAGCATAAAATACACTATATTTTTCTGCATAGTAGAAGATATGGACAAAGGATACATAACTATCATCAACAGTCCTGTTAATAAAAGAAAGCTCTAGTTATTTTTAAAATGAATGCAAGGTTTGTACTATATTTTTGATTCTATATTTCTAGAAACTTAAAGCCAATTTCAAAGAAATGAGTCAGACTCCTAGGATAGTACCCATTTTAACCGTATGAAACTCCATTTTCTGGTTTCAGGGGAAATTGAAGGAAGAATTGCGTGGTTATTCACAGGAATCAAACCAAAGCCATCTGTAACCATACAATAGACCCTTGATATCATGTGTGTGCTGAGAAACCATTGTGACAGAAGTTGTTGAAGGATACAATGTGACATGTCTCCTCAGTGAATAGATTCTCTTCTCTCCCCACAGGGAGAGCCTGTCCAACAGTAGGTCTTGGGTGCTCCTCTGAGCCATAGGACACTTAGCCTCAAGTTCTCAATTTTAGTGATTACACAGTTCTTTTTTATTGATTTTATTGAGCTATACATTTTTCTCTGCTCCCCTCCCTTACTCTCCACTCCTCTTCAACCCTCTCCCATGCTCCCCATGCTCCCAATTTACTGAGGAGAGCTTGTCTTTTTTAAACTTCTCATGTAGATTAGATCCATATATGTTCCTCTTAGGGTCCACGTTTTTGTCTAGGTTCTCTGGGGTTGTATTACACAGTTCTTTGTACATGTCCTGGGATATAGAGCCTGTCTTTCTTATATTGGAGCTACCAGAAGAATGGAAATTGTCGTCAGCCAAGACCAAAAGGTGGGCAACGAAAGATCAGGCAGCCAGGGTGTCTGAAGATTTTCACACATCTTCTCATTGACGTTCTTTATCTCTGAGCCTAAACAAGGCTTTTATGGCAGTCTATAAATGTCTTGAGATTTCTTTCAGAATCTAGTAGTGCATCCTTCCTCTTAGACAATTTTTAAGATGAGGTGGTGCTTCAACAGCATGACAGTAGAGTTTCTTATAACTTTTCAGACAAGCCAAGCCAGTATTGCCTTCAGATGACTGAAGACCTCGTCTATGCAAACATAACCATCAGGAGTACCATTCTTCGGGAATGAAGCCTCAGCTATTTGACTCATAAGAAGAGAAAGTGTAGTCAGCCTCTTCCCAGACACCTATCAAAGGTGATGAGAAGCAGGATCAAGTTGTGCTAACATCCGGGCTACAGAGATTCCAGAAAAGGTGATATGGTCTCAGTCAAGATGCATGTTTCATCATGTGCCCCACAGGAACACTTGGAAAGGAAGGGAATTTAAATATGATTGCAGCGACAGAACAATTTTTTTTATCTCCAAGAACAATGTGCTTTCTGGGTAAGCTGACACACTAGGCCTGCTCTCCTTATTTAAGAATCTCAAGTTTCAGGATATTAAAATTTATGATGCCCCTCGGGCTCCAGGAGAAGGTAGGAAACAGACACAGATGTTTTGAGATGAAATCTTTTTTTAAGCATACCACACCTTGCATAAAATTTAACTAAGTCTTTTAATTAAAAGAAAAAGGGAAATTAGGGATGGAGAAAACACTCAGTGATTAAGGCCACTTGCTGCTCTTCCCGAGGACACAACTTCAGTTTCTGTAACCCATATCCATGTCTCTCAATTGTCTGTAATGCCAGTTTTAGGGGATCTGACAACTTCTCTGGTCTCAGTAGGCACCTACACATATGGAGTATGTGTTCAAACAGACACAGATAGATAGATGATAGATAGATAGATAGATAGATAGATAGATAGATAGATAGATAGATAGAGTAAAGACTATTCAACAATGACTCCGAAGTTAAGAGTTAATCTTTAAAATTGGCTAAAAATATGTAGTTTCATTTACTGTAAGCTGGAATCTCTTTTTTTAACCAATTAGAAGTTTTATTTACTAAGATGACTCATAAATTTCATCCCATGTCTATTTCTCACTTCCTTTCACTTATGGCAACTTTCAAATAGCTCTCTACTAAAGATTGTGGTTTGTATAGTCATTCCCAATGAAAGCCAATTTTCAGTTTACTAAATAGCCCTTTTAATCTCTTTTTATGAATCACACTATCACCTTAGCTAAAAGTTATGGATTTAATTTAGATTGCACATCTAGTGTGCTGCCCAGAGATATGAGGATCTCAGAAGCATCTTCATTAAAAGCTGCCAGACATCCTGGAGTCTGAAGCAGACAAGTGGGATGCCTTCTAATTCCCACAGTGTTGTTCAGGATGTCAGTGGTAGAAAACATGTATGTGCTGAACAGCCTGAAGATCTGGAAACATGTGCTAATGTGGAAATCAGCAGGCCCGCGGAAAAGATTGACAGCTGATTTCCTTGAAAACAGAGAAAAATCACTAAGCAAAACATGCTCCTTTTTCCTAGGTGTCTGGAAAGATCAGCCAAGAAGACCAACACCATAGGAAAATGCTTACTTCGGTGTTCAATGTTTACAGCATTGTAACATGAACACTCAGGCTCACTTAAGCATCCTGCTGAAGGTCTGAACTGAGCTTCTCATCAGAAAGGAAATATGAAGCAAACATCTGGCTCCTTCCTTAGGGAAATGAGTGATTTTATAATCATGTGCGGTTAGACTAAATCCTAACACTGCCTAATACAATAATGAACACCACAACCAATTAAGAAAGCTCTTTTTGAGTGATGTGTGCTCAACTCACCTGAGACATTGAACAGAAGGGTACAACCCAAGTCTGTGGCTTTCTGTAGATGTGTGGGCTATTCTCTCTCTCTCTCTCTCTCTCTCTCTCTCTCTCTCTCTCTTTCTCTCTCTCTCTCTCTATCACACACACACACATACACACAGAGGCATCAGAATAGGAGGAGCTTTGTCAAAAGAAGGGTCTCTGGGATAGAAGAAGGAAGGATTTCACAGACAGCAAAAAGATAAAGAAAACTGCATTTTCTTATATGCATGTATGAACCTGTCAAAGAATTAAAAAAATTATTTTAATCAAAAAGAGCTGTAGAGAGTTAAAATGAATATACCAAGAAGGGGAAAATATAAATGGTTCAAAGTAACATTGTCAGTTTTTTTTAAGATTTATTTTTATTTATGAATACATGTCTGGGTATATGCACATGTGAGATGGTATCCATGGAGACCAGGAAAGGGTGATGGATCCTCAGAAGCTGCAGTTCAGGGAGTTGTGAGCACTCAGTGTGGGCTCTGTGAATACAGATTCTCTGGAAGAGCAGTAAGCAGTAAGCCAGGCCAATGCTCTAAGCGCTATCAACGTTCAATTTCAGACTTTTCTTCAGGTCAGGTCAGGAAGAACTCTTTGTAGAGAATTAGTATTCTTTTTTGTATTGAATATATATTTATCAGTCTATTGATTTGTTTCGTCAGCAGTCTGATGCTGTTTTGATTGCTGAGGCTGTTCGATATGTCCAGTACATACGACTTCTTTGTTTTTATTATTTTAGTCTCCCACCCACTTTTTCTTTTAGGCAATAGAAATGATTTCTCAATCCAAAGAGACTATTCTTCAGTGCACATCTTAGAATGAGTTTGTTAAGTTCTTCCAAAATTGCTAAATGTGTCAATGTAATCACCTCGAAGGTACAGACTGGATTTGTGAAGAAATCGACCTCATGTCATAAGGCCAAATTGTTGCATTCAATAATACATTGAATTACTTTTCCTAGGCTTTTCTTAGATGCTCTTTCAAGAGAATTCTAGGTTCTGAGTTTAAAAGCCATGTCCATTCTCCTCAGTAATGCTAATTTTTAGACAATTCATACTTTGTTATTTTTATGTTCTATATTTTTCTCATTGGCTAGGCATTGTGTAAGGATTTTCAACTATATGAAAATAAATCACTTGGCTAACTATTAAGGAATAAGAATTCTCCATGCCTATTCCTGACTAATTGAATCAGAATTGGAGACACATTGGTAAGTGCTTATGTATTGTAACTGTTGTAGTTCTTTGAGATAGTGTCTATTTGAATAGTTTCTATTATTTTTATTGTAACTGATTAAGGTTTCACTTTGAAGTCTGTTTTGCCTTATATTAAAATTGTAACAATGATTTTCCCATGTTTCAGATATATTTTCAATATTTGATTTATATTTTCTGTTTCTTGTTTTGCTAATATCTTCTTGCAAAGAAATGCTATGTTTATTTTAATAAACATAGGAATTTCAATCTTTTAATGACTTTTTAAAATTTATTTAATGTACTCTTTTATCAGTTATTCACTTATGGCTGTCACCACATTTTGTACGTGTGTGTGTGTCTGTATGTGAGTATACGTGTTTGTATGTATGTGTGTGAGATCACACATCTTTTCATTGAAGTTCTTTATCTTTGCCCATACCCTTACTCTATGCCTAGCCTATGTGGTTCTACAAATTTGTCTTAACTAAGGAAATAAGGGTTAAAGCTTTAGAATAGGTATAATTATATTTTTCATGTAGTCTCTGAATTAATCAATGAACTTAAAAGTATCACCACATTCTTGGAACACCATGTTTATTATGGAAACATGAATTATCCTGGTATGTTTGGTTTGAAAAATAATGCTTGGCAATGGACATCGGCCTCCAGGATATTTTCATCTCCTCGTTTTCTAGCAGGTACTGCTCTTAAGATATTAAATTTTTGTTGGCATCAAGTGCAGATTCCACCATCAGCCACAGAAGATACAATCCAGCTGCTTCCATTAGTCCCAGAGGAAGAAAGATGGCCAGTGCTTGGTGAGGAAAGACCCTTACTGGGGCTCTCAGAGAAACCTGCCTGGACTCAGCTCTGTGGCTACAGACCTGGATGTTGTCCTTATGGGAAAATGACCTGTGACAGGGTAGAACACTGACTAGGAAGAGAAAAGGGAGAAGTAGAAATCTGTAACTGGGTTTTCAGCCCTTCCCTTCATATAACAAACAAAGTAAAATAAGAGGAAAAAAGGAGAGATGGGAAAGGAGAGGGGAGGAGTATGCGAAGGACAGGGTGGGGGTAAATATTTTCTACCACTAAAGGATATGTGTGGGAGAATTCTGCAATTCTCCTTGAAACGTTATTATCTAAATCTAGAGCATATTTTTTTCCTGTATGGCTGCTGCACTTAATCTGTGTTATACACTTGATATTATTTTCCTTTAATGCTATTTTACCTCTTATTAGAGGTATTACTTAAATACCTCTAATATTATTTATATTAGGGAACAAACATAGATGTGAACTAATATATTAATTTTCAATGTCAATATGAGATATTAATCTCAAGTTTCTTTGGAAAGATTTTAAATGGCAAGTGTGATATATCTGCAATAGTGTATGTGTAATTGTATTACTCTGAAACATTAAATGTTTTAGGTTTAAAGAAGATATTGAAATAGGTAAATTAATTGTAATGTATTTTTATTCACTGGGTTTCTGGTAGTCAATGAAACATTTGATTCAAAGCTTCCTCATGTCCTCAAATTGAAATAATTTAAGCTTTAAGCATAGTTATGTAAAACTCAGTAGACTCTTATTGCAGAGAATTCTGTGGAAAGGCAATTTTTCCATAATTTGTAATTGACTGAGAAGACATTTTCATTTAGGTAATGTTTGAATGTTTTAAACAATGAAGGATAATATCAACCTCTTTTTTGATTTTTATTGAGCTCTACAATATCCACCTTTTGAATAATCTTTGCAGCTGTTTTCTCCAGATGAAGCAACCTATTGTTTTATAAACTCAGTATGTCTGGAGCAATCTGCAAGGCTGAAAGTACCAGATAGCCCACAGACAGCTCATCCTTCTCCTTCATCCAGAAGGTATGGCTTTGGGTGACTCACTATCCTCTCTGTTCCTTAAACTGAAAGCTTTCTCCTTTTTCCCCCTTAGTTGACTAATGTTTCCGCCTTCAGGGTTAGAATTCGTCCAGTGCTCTTAAGTTACAAGACGAGAGCATGTGCCTTATCAAATGAGTCAGCCACTGGGTTCTAAAACGATTGGCAACTTTAATTTCTGTTTTAGATTAGTCTTTGAAACTGTGAGAGAGTGACAGCTTGCACAAGTTATATAGTTGCTATCTTCTATTTCTAAAATTCCACAAGAGGGTTCTACTTCATAAAAACTGTCATTATAACTCCTCACGTTGATCCAGATTTGTCAGACATTTGACTTCCTGCTCTCAACATAGATGAAAAGAGTCCATGCTAAAATTGGAACTTGAGGAGGAAAGTTGCTGTTGTCAATTTTCAACCAAAACCAACAGTAAAACCAAAAGTTGTTTGGTAAAAGGAAGTGATTCAAAGTCCAAGGATGAACATGAATTGTGGGTCTAACTCACTACTTGACCCATATGACCACTGCTGTTTACTGTTATTCAAATTGTAGCCATATAGTGATTGATTACTTTAAATACTTACTCAAATAGCATCATTCCACATGTGTTTAGGGTTGGTAGCAACTCAAATTAGTTCTTCCCAAGCATCTAGCAAAATGTGGAACTTACTCTATGATTCATGTTAGAATTAGGCTGAAATGCTTCCTCTTGCACACCTGGCAGTTCAGATTCATGAAAGAGTGTAGCTAAAATTTTGATGTACATTTGAATGAAAATGAAGCTAAAATTTTTACAGAAAGAACTCAAAAAATTAATTGTGCTTTCACAATTGTTGCTACACTTTCTGAGTTTGAATAAGGTTAAACAAACAAAACAGAATGAACACTACATAAACAGCATGGTGACCCAAAAGAAAGCAATTCTCCAATCTCATAAATCTAAAAGAGAGAGAGAGAGAGAGAGAGAGAGAGAGAGAGAGAGAGAGAGAGAGAGAGAGAGAGATTTCGGCTAATAAAGTTTTGAAAATCACACTGATATATGATGGCCTTGGGCACCCATCATTTATTTAAAGAGGGAAAACAGAAAAAACTAAATTAAATCAACACAAATATGCTTTGCAATGCTGCCAAGAAGGATGGAATCTTCTTCTTCCTCCATCACCTTTTCCTCCTTCTTTTCTATTGCCTCCTCTTCCTTCTTCCACTTGAGGACTGAACTGAACTGAGGGCTTGAGCTTGCTAGGCAGGAGCTCTACCACTGAGCTAAAGCCCCAACTTGTTTCCGGTGCTTAAATTTCAGTTTATTCATTTTTACTTGTATGTTTGTTTGTGTTGAGTATTTGTGAGGTATGTGCATGAACCATGGGTGAGGAGGTCAGAGGGCATCAAGTGCCTTTGCCTGTTGAATCATCTCATTTACCCCTGATGTTCCAAATTTTAAAATAAGTCCTATCTTTCTAAAGTGCACATCAGCAAACAAATTATTACCTGAAAACTCCTTGAATGATATACATTTTAGCAATTTATTCTTTTCTTAATTTTATTGAAATAAATTCTACAGTGTTCTCTAAGTGAAATCATTTTCAGGGTTCTTGAACAGAAAAAAATGAATATTTGCTTTGAAGAGTTTTTCTTTCTCAATTAAATATCAATAACTAACATGTAGAAAATATAGAGTATTTTCAAACTTTTAAGACAGAATATGGACTACAGCTACATAAAGCTAGGTATTATTTAATAAACAAAGCGAATACATATTCCATAAAAATAAAATTTGGAGCAATCTAAGAATAATAACTGTATGTCCTCAGTTAGTCAATATAAAAATTGTCTAAACTGTAAGTAACATATATATTATATATAATATATTATATAACTATAGATCTAAAGAGAAATGTATGGGTATATAGATACTACACAGCTCTGTATTGCTTATAGCATAAGATAAGATGTAAACATTAAACATTAAAGTTTTTTATAATTATCTACATTTTATCTTTATGAAAAAATATATTAATTCAATCAGAAGCAATGATTCTTCCATCCTTTTAGACCAGTTCCTTATAAGAAACCTCCCAGTCTCTTCAGTTTTTTTCTTCTGACAGCTGATCTTCGTCTATGGCCAGGGCTTCATCCATCACTTTACTCACTGACTCTCTCTCACCATGGCAGAAGAACATTCATCTCCTGTTTGCCAGATTTCAGACTTCCCTCCTCCTAGATTAAAGATGGTTCTCTTTCTCTGCATTTTTTTGTTCCCAGCCCCTCTGTCTCTGTGGGTCCAGTATTTGCCTGTGATTTCACATATTCTCAAGTACAGGTGACTTTGGGTGTTTCATCTCTGCACATGGGATACAATGTCTTGATCACTCTTCATTTTTGTAATTAAATTTATTTTTTCAAAATGTTGGACTAAGGGTAAAAGAGGTGAAACATTGCTAGACCCCACTCTCTAGCCAGGGCTTCCCCATGAATCATCAACCCTCTCCACATCTAGGCTCAGTAGGATGACAAAGGGTTGGTGCCATTAACCTCACAGGCCACAGTTTGTGGGGAACTTCATTGCCAAGCTGAAAGATCAGCAGCCAAGGCAAGATGGCTGTGGTAGGGCTAATTGGAGGAAGAGACTTGTTCTAAGGGTGGTGACTTATGAGACTATACTGTGCAACATATAGAAAACATGCCATGTATGTCCATAATCTAAACATGCATCAAAAGATTATTGAGGAAAAGTTGCCTATAGATGGTTCATTATATCTGCATGCTCTACCTTTACAGAGTCAGCCAACAATGGATATAAAATAATAAAGTTGAACTGGGTCAGTCCTGAACACTATATACCATTTTTATGTAGTTATTCTTCAAATGATACTATTTACATCAAATTTACATTGTGCTAACTATCATGAACAATCAGTAGATGACAACTAATAAGAGGATTTGAGCAAGTTGTAAGAAAATGCTACATTTTTATATAAAAGACTTATGCATATATAAATCTGGGCTTCTGTGTAGGATGTTGGAACCAATCATCCACAGATTTTCAGGGGAAATGCTACTTTTCACTAGCTAGCATTATTTTAACCCTTTATTTAATAGCTAAAGGACTCTCTTGCAGAAGAAGACTGCTCGTTCATTTCCTGGCTGCTCAAACTCAAATAATGACACAAAAAACCATATTAATTACAACACTGTTTGGCCAATAGCGTAGGCATATTCCTAGCTAGCTCTTACATCTTAAGTCATTTCTATTAATCTATATATCACTGTAACGATGTGGCTTACCAGTAAGTGTCCAGTGATTTTCTCCTTCTGCAGCTACATGGTATCTGCTTAACTCCACCTACTCTTTCTCTCTTTATTTCTGTACAGATTTCCCACCTAGCTTTACTTTGCTAAGCCATTGGCTAGAACAGCTTTATCCATCAACCATTAAAAGCAACACATATACAGAAGGACATCCCATGTCACTACATGGCCAGTGTAACATTACCTAAGGGCGTTTCATACCCAGACTTGGTGATGCTGAAACATCATCTGCAGACTCTCCTCTATCCTTCACAGCAAGATTGAAATATTGCTTACACATGTTCTCGGGAGATAAGAGCTCCTAGAGCTATCATGTGAGGACCCAGACTGTGCCAGCTGCTAGAGCCCTGTTCAAGGGTTCACGCCTCACTCAGCTGTGGTCTTTTTTTTTAAGTAAATTTTATTAAATTATAAAAGTTTCCATTTCCGCCCCTCTTCCCAACACCCTCCCACTCCCCCCACTCCCTCTCCTCCTCCCTCTTCGTCCCTTAGGGCAGTCAGGGTTTCCTGCTCTGTGGGAAGTTCCAGTTCGTTCCCCCTCCCTCCAGGTCCAGGAAGGTGAGTGTCCAAACAGACTGGATCCCCAAAATCCAGTATATGCAGAGGAAACAGGTCTCAGTATCATAGTCAATGGCTTTTCAGAAAGACTTCGGGCCAGCCACAGTCAGAGAATCCGGCCAAATTCCGAGAATCTGGTTAGATCACCTCCTCGTTCAGTCCCAGTCCAACTGGCCTTGGTAAACTCTCATTAGATCCGTTCCCTTGTATCAGTGGGTGATAGCATCCCTCGCAGTACTGATTTCGTTTTTCATGTTCTTCCTCCTTCTGCTCCTCATTTGGACCTCGGGGGGCTCAGTCGGTGCTCCAATGTGGGTCTCCGACTGTATCGCCGTCCTTCGCCAGATGAAGGATCTATGGTGATAAGCAAAATATACATCAGTATGGTTATGGGCCACGGCCGATTCAGGCACCCTCTCCTCTGTCCAGAGAACAATCTGGGGGATCTCTCCTTGGACCTGGGATCCCATATATAATCAAGTCTCCTGTAAACCCTAAAATGACTCCCTTAGTTGAAATATATTCTTCCCTGATCCCATATTCATCCTTCCTCCCTCCCCCCCCCCCCATCCCAGGCCACCGAGCTCCTGATGAAGATTATTTAGCTATCCACCAGGAGGTAGGAAATAGACAAGAGTCCCAGGTAACCTCGGGTGCATAGGGGGGTGGGAGGGTTGATGGAAGGGGAGAGGGTTAGAGAGAAGGGAGTAGGGGAGGAACGGGGACAGCTGTGGTCTTAAGCTCTCTCATAGGTTTATTATAGTCGGATTTTCTACCACTCTACCTCATGTACATGCCCACTCTGCCTGGTCATGTGCTTAATCTGGAGTCCTCAGCTGGTTTCTGCACAGTATTTATCAATACATGGCATTGTGGTATCCAATTCCTTTGTATCTCTCTGTCTTCCCACTAAATGTAGAAGTTTTGTGAGACACAAATGCTGCCTGCTTGGCCCCCACTTTCCCTCCTAAGTGCCTGAAATCAAATCCAATACTCAATGAATTTTTAGTGCCCCCTCTGTTTTTCTACTTTACATGATTTAAAAATAATGCCCCTGGCAGTTCTTTTTAAATTTCAGAGCTATGTAGATAGAAGGCCTACACTTATTTAATTTACTTTTTCAATTTTGTTTCTGAATTTTATTTGTCAGAATCAGTCAAACGCTAACAAAATATCACTTGCATGACTTCTCAAGATTTTTGCAACATGGCCTCTTCCTAAACAGTCCTGACTTTTACAAAATCTAAGTTGACATTTAAATTTTAATGAAACATCAATTTGAACAATATCACACAACTTCAGGCCTGAGTCTTCACAGAGACGAATTCAAGTGCTGAGTGTAGGCAGAGGTCATCAATCAGTACTTTTTTGGACAACACAACTTTTCCCTGGGCAGGATATTTAGGTGTGACTAGTCACAGCTGGGTGTTATGGGACTGAAGATGCGCAGTTTATGTCTTTGTGAATCTAAATTGTGCACTGGAGATACTGGCTTCGCAGTTTAAATCAGTTTAATATGATACTAGACTTAGTTTCTATTACTCAATTTAGCCTTAGGCTCTTGTTAGATATTTGAGTTTCCATTAAGCAGTCTGGCTACTAGTGAAAGTTTTTATTTGTTTACTTGCTGATATACAGTACATTCAAAATAATCTGAAAACAGTGTCATAAAGGGAAAAGCATTCCACTGCATATAAAAACAGTCACTCATAAGGTCCAGGAGATGCACAAACCTGGCTAAGGTATATGTTTGCACGGGGAACAGTAGAACAAAAATGAGGACTTTTATATCAGTCTATATGAACTCTTGAAAATAGAAAACTTAGAAAACAGGCATTAACCTGGGGTTCCTTGGGCTGATTTAATGTCTAGGGGTTCTTTCACAACCTTAGGTACAAAGCATGGGTATCTAGGGGAAAAAAGGACCCTCACATACAGGACTGCCAAAACTCTGACTGAAACTTAAAAAGCCCACCCCATTCCTGAGTTAAGGCTTGCTTGAATACTTTATCTGATCAGAATCTGGGGACTGGAGTCACTAAAGACCCAATAGCAGAGACTGTCAATCACTAAATGAAAAGCAAATTGAAATGTAGTGTGCAAGTGCAAAAATTTGTTTAAAAATACTATCTTTGGAAAACATACTAAAATTTATGCAGGGGTGTTTTATCTATAAACTAGACAAATCCCATCACTATTCAACTTCAAGTTAAAAGTGAAAAATAAGCCGGGCAATGGTGGTGGCATAGCCTTTAATCCCAGCACTCTAAAGGCAGAGGCAGGCAATTTTTGTGAGTTCAAGGCCAGCTTGGTCTACAAGAGCAGGTGGATCTCTATGAGTTTGAGGCCAGCCTGGTCTACAAGAGCTCCAGGACAGTCTCCAAAGCTACAGAGAAACCCTGCCCCGAAAATAAATAAATAAATAGAAAAAATTGAAACACTTAAATATTTTGGTTTTAATATTTCCCTTTAGAAGTTGGTTTTAATATCGTAGGGCTCTATGACTCAATTTAAGAAGGAACACCAAAGAACACTTACATGACACTGATTTTCTCAAGACATGCCAATAGAGGCAAAACCCATCTTTATACAAATGGAGGGAAAATGTGTAGTTTTTCTAACAGTTACATACATTACTTTTTCCAAGTTTATAAGATATGACTCCACAGTGACTATTAAAATGTTTGATTTTCTGCCTCGATTCAGATTCAGCAGCTCGGAAAGCTCAATCTCCATTTCCTCTGCTGTCCATGCCAAGTCCTTTGGCTGCACCCTCCTCAAGTGTCAATTTAGAAAACATGTCCGTCAGCAGCTCATTACCCCATCAGCTTAAGCTACTTCATCATGAACTTGCTGTGAAGATTGCATTGACTATAGCAAATATATGCTAGATGCTTTTCAATGTATATGAAAACGAGCTTCCTCAAAGCCAAGGTTCTCCAGCGCTCTCAGTGCAAGGCAGAGAATACTTGGATCATGGTTCAAATGCTTCCCATCAGTGTTTTAGGAAGTAGGCCTTGCATTTTAAAAATCTCTGCACTGTGTGAGTGAGTTTTATTGTTTTGTTTTGTTTTTATCCCTGACAAATATCTGAGAGAATGGAGGACAGGTGCAGAGCTTTAGAGGTTCCAGTTGAAACTGGTGGGGTCCACTGCCACATGTAGCCTCTGCAGGACATAGTAAAGGAAAGGAAAACTGGGTGGAAGCGCTAAGTTACCTACTTCATTGTGAACAGGAGGCAAAGTATGAGAGGAAAGACCAGGGCCAAGAAATCCTTCAAAGGCAAATATCCAGGAGCCTGTCTTCTCTTCCTGATCCCATTTCCACCACCTCCAAACATCACATCAAACTTGAAATTCATTAATGGATTAAATTCTTAATGAAGCCTGAGCCCTCACAAGCTACCTTGATCACCACCCCACTAACCTCAGGGATTGGCATCCCTATCGTAGGAACAAATAATCAAAAGCAAACAATTTGGGGCATCCTTCCTACCCACATCATAACAACCGTGATGTAAGAAAGTTCATTTAGGGTATTCCCAATTTCTGGGCACTTCCTACAAAATGACCCATGGTAAAGTTAAAGTTATATAAACAATAACAGTTTGAAAATCCATATTTTCAACATGATGACAACGTTTTACATTTTTTGGGGACTCCCTTGGGAGTTTTCAAATCCATGACAGATAATTCATATTTGGGTAGATATCAGAAAACTGAAATGTAATTGGATAGTAACCAAGGGTAACAGTGAATGCAGCCCTTATTAATCACCTTCCCCACAAACTTTCAACATGTTTGCAACCACTTTACCTTCTCTGACTTTGCAACATTGATACCATAATATTTATGTTGCCTGTGAATATTTGTTAACATTGTACATAATAATAAATAGTATAATAAACCACATTAATTTTATGAAGTGTTATGTTTAGATGTAAAAACTATCTTTCACTGAAATCCCAAGGAAGTTTGATTTTGTTTTTTTTTGTTTTATTTACTTATTTATTTATTAAAAACTTCCACCTCCTCCCTGCCTCCCTTTTCCCTCTCCCTCCCCACTTCCTCCTCCCTCTCTCATCCTAAGAGCAGTCAGGGTTTCCTGCCCTGTGGGAAGTCCAAGGTCCTCCCCCCTCCATCCAGGTCTATAAAGGTGAGCTCCAAACAAACCAGGCTCCCACAAAGTCAGTCCATGCAGTAGAATTAAATCCCAGTGCCATTGTCCATGGCTTCTCAGTCAGCATTCATTGTCAGCCACATTCAGAGTGTCCAGTTTGATCACATGCTCCATCACACCCAGTCCAGCTGGCCTTGGTGAGCTCCCATTAGATCAGTCCCACCATCTCAGTAGGTGGACGCACCACTCGTGGTCCTGACTTCCTTGCTCACATTCTCTCTCCTTCTGCTCCTCATTTGAACCTAGGGAGCTCAGTCCAGTGCTCCAATGTGGGTCTCTGTCTCTATCTCCATCCATCGTCGGATGAAGGTTCCCTCTGATCCTGACTTCCTTGCTCACGTTCTCCCTCCTTCTGCTCCTCATTTGGACCTTGGGAGCTAAATCCAGTGCTCCAGTGTGGGTCTTTGTCTCTATCTCCATCCATCGCCAGATGAAGGTTCTATGGTGATATGCAAGATATTCATCAGTGTGGCTATGGGACAAGGCCAGTTCAGGCACCCTCTCCTCTGCTGCCCAAGGAACAATCTGGGGACCTCTCCTTGGACCTGGGACCCCCTTTAGAATCAAGTCTCTTGCAAACCCTTAAATGGCTCCCTTAGTTAAGATATTTACTTCCCTGCTCCCATATCCCCGCTTCCTCCATCCCACCCATCCCATTCCCCCAAGCTCTCCCAAATCCTCCCCTTCTCCCTTCTCTCTACCCATCTCCCCTTACATCCACCCTTCCCCCATCCCCTTGCACCCAAGTTTTGCCTGGCAATCCTGTCTACTTCCAATATCCAGGAGGATAACTATATGATTTTCTTCAGGTTCACCTTCTTATTTAGATTCTCTAGGATCGTGAATTATAGGTTCAATGTCCTTTAATTATGGCTAGAATCCACTTATGAGTGAGTCCATACCATATTCCTCTTTTTGGGTCTGGGTTACCTCACTCAGTAAAGCATTTTCTATTTTCATCCATTTGCATGCAAAATTCAAGTGTTGGTGGGTTTGCAAACTTGTGCAGCCACTTTGAAAATCAGTGTGGCGGTTTCTCAAGAAACTGGGAGTCAACTTACCTCAAGACCCGAAAGTTTAATTTTGAATGTAGCTGTACAAATCGGACAGTGGTGGCACACACTTTAATTCCAGCACTTGGAAGGCAGAGGAAGGCAGATCTATGTGAGTTCAAGGCCAATCTTGTCTACAAGAGCTAGTTTCAGGAAAGGCTTCAAAGCTACAGAGAAACCATGTCTCAGAAAAGCAAAACAAACAAACAAAAAATAGCATAGCTATACAGAGAGTTCAACCTCTACGCTCTGTGTTATCCAATAGAGGAGGTAGCCATAGGCAACTCTGAGTGCACAGGTGTCTTTTGCTAGTGTATTTCTGCAGCAGAGGAGAAACATCTTGTAGGCTTGTGTCTGTTCTCACATATTACAGGGTTTTGGACACAAATTGAAACACATCTAAGTTCCAGAATCTTCACCTATGAACAGTGCTTGGGGAAAAACTTGGAATTAAAGCTTTATTATCAATCCCCTACTGTGACTCTAAACTAAATCAGACTCTATAAACACAAACACATGTTTTGCTACTATTGCCACAGTTGTTAAAATGATTTTACATTGATAATTGCTGTATTGTTCATTACTGTTTATTACACGTATAAAACCATAGCAAGCACTCATTTTTTGATTTGCACATCTATGTAATGTGTATGCTAATTTCTGGTTCTCAGGGAGTTGGGAGTATAGTTCCACTGTTGAAGTCATAGATTGACATGTGTGAGGCCTGACTGTGATCACAGCACTATATAACTGGGCGTGATCACATAAACCTGCAGTCATAGCACTTGTGAATTGGAGGCTGAGTGATGGTAAGTCCCAGGTCATTGCAGATACATAGAAAATCCAAATTGCCTCCCGGGGGCCAACCAAGAAACAAACAGCCACTGTCACCACCCACAAAGTTCTGATATTTTTATAGATATGTCTTCAGGTAGGGAAATAAGATTTTATTATTTTGGGAAAATACCTTGAAATCTCAGCAGAGATTTCAACAGATAGGTCTTTTTCTCCTTTTGCCTGAGTCACAAAGCCCTTGGGTTCTTCCCTGTATCATATCTAGTGTCTACTGGAGAACTGCATGATAGCCAACACAAGGAAAGCACTAGTTCATTGTTTACATCAAATATAGAAGCAGTTGCTTTGCACTATCATTTTCGCAACTCCATCTGATTGAATTATCATAAGTTTTATTACCACCTCATTTGAAGATATTGTATGGGCAGGGAAGTGGTGTATGTAGCTGTATGTACCCATGTTCATGGCTGTAATGGTCAAGGTGTCCTCCTCTATGGCTGCCTGCCTTATTCTCTAGAGGCGGTGCCTGGAATTGAATCTGAAACTAACAATTCCCTCTAGACTGGCTGCCCAGTGAGTTTCAGGGATCTCCCTGTCTCCATGCGCAATTAGACAAAGCAAACAGAAGGAATGCATGACCGTGCCCAGCTACTACGTAGATGCTGAGAATTGAAAATTAGGTTCTCGTGATTGCACAGAATACACTCTTGCCTAGTATACTCTCTCTCCAGAATAACCATTTTTTTAAATTGTGACATGTTTATGGGATATTGTGGTTTTTAGGTTTAAAAAATTATCCAGATGTTTAAGTACACACCTTTAAAAAGGTCTCCATTGATCTAACTGACGTAATTAAAACAGCTCAAAGTTCAGGTAGTAAAGATAGTGAGACAGTGTTTAAGCCCACCTGGTCCTGGGTTTTCTTTGCACCGTAAAGATAATTAAAGGAAAAAGCTCCAAGTACTAAGACAAAATCCACTCATGTATCTATTTTTCTTTTATTGTAAATAGATTATTTTTCTCAAGTCATTTATAATGACTATGAATTCTCCTCCCTTCATTGCTGCCATCTCCTCCCTGTCTCCCTTCCCATCCAGATCCAACCCATCTGTCTATCATTAGAAAACAAAGAGATTTCTACTATGAGATAATAATGAAATAAATTATAATATAGTAAAATATATTATAATAAGATAAACCCAAAACTAGTACATCAGAATTGGACAAAAAAAAAAAAACAGAAGAAAAAAAGACCCTAGGAAAGGCACACAAAACAGAGATCCACTTGTTTGCACACTCAGGAATCCTATAAAAGCAGTAAACTGGAAGGCATAATATATACACAAAGGATTTGTATGGTTAAAAGAGAAAAGAAAAAGTATATAAATAAAATTAACATAAAAATAAAAATAACTTTTAAAAAGGAAGAGTACCGGCAGAACATTATGAGACAAGGTGACCCCTAAAGATGTAGAGTTCATCTTCTCTTGACCATCTATTGTTGCGCATGCAACTTACTCTTTACAGTAGTTTGTTTCCCCAATGAGAACTCCTTAGAGGAAATTAAAGCTTTGTTTGCAATTGGTTCTGCATTGGACGCAGATTCTGAACTAAGATGGGGCATATGTCCTCTTCTCAGCTGTAAGAACACGACTGATATAGACCTGAACATATCTGTGCATGCTGCATTCAGTCTCTATGAGTTCCTATGTGCTTTCATTACATTGATTCAGAAAATCTTGTTTCCTCATATCCTTCATGCCCTGTGGCTCTTACACTCTTTCTATCTCTTCTTCTTTTTCTTCAGGGTTCTCTGAGACTTGAGTGGAGGGATTTAATGAAGACATATCATTTAGTGCTAAGTATCCTAAGGTTTTTCCCTGCATATACTGGCTATAGACCTCCATGTTTGTTCCCAGTTTCTGCAGGAGGAAGCTTTTTTGATAATGACTGATCAAGGCACTGAACTAAGTGTATTGCAGGTTGTTACTGTTTTTTATTTCTATGGTTTTAGCTTGTTTTTTTTTAGAGCAGTAGTGTTTGATTTTATGTTGCAAAGGACATGGTCAATAAGACAAAATGGCAGCCTACAGAATGGGAAAAGGACTTTACCCACCCCACTTTGGACAGAGAATCTGATCTCCAAAATATACAAAGAACTCCAAAAATTGGTCATCAAAAGAACAAATAGTCCAATAAAAAAATGGGGTAGACCTAAACAGAGAACTCTCAACAGAGGAATCTAAAATGACTTAAAGACACTTAAGGAAATGCTCAACATCCTTAGTCATCAGGGAAATGCAAATCAAAACAACTCTGAGATTCCATCTTACACCTGTAAGATCTCAACTACATTTCAATAACCATTGCTTCTTCTCTGTACTCTAATAAAATATTATCAGTATGACAGCATAAACATGAGTAATATAGCTTAAACAACAGCTTATATATCTCACTATGGATGCTTTAAAGCTTATATCAAAGACAACAAGAAGACTCAAAAGTACAAAAAGATCTGGTATTAGCTTAGGAAGCCTGAAAGTATGAGAAATAAAACTCCAAATGCAAAGAATTATTTATTACTCAATATAATTAATTCTTTTGTTTTTTAGATAGAATAATATTACAATAAAAGACCCCAAATATGTCACCATAAAAAAATGGCCAAGATCAAAAACACTGATGACAACTTACGCTGAAGAGGTTGTGGGGTAAAGGGAACACTCCTGCATTGCTGACAGGAGTGCAAACTGGTACAGCCCTTTTGGATATCAGTATGGCAATTTCTCAGAAAATTAGGAAACAACCTACCTGAAAACCCAGCAATACCACTTTTAAGTATGTACCCAAAAGATGCTCAATTGTACCACAAGGACATGTGTTCAACTGTGTTCATAGCAACATTGCTTGTCATAGCCGGAACCTGGAAACAACCTAAATGACCCTGGACTGAAGAACGGATAAGGAAAATGTGGTACATTTACACAATAGAGTACTGCACAGAAGAAAATAAATGACATCTTGAAATTTGCAGGCAAATGGGCAGGTCTAGAAAACATCATATTGAGTGAGGAAAACGTGCTCTAAAAAGACAAATACCATATTTCCTCACTCATAAGTGGCTTTAAGGCATAAAGCAAAAAAAAATATCAGACTACAAATTATAATTCCAGAGACCCTAGACAACAATGAGGACCGTAAGAGAGACATACATGGATCTAATCTACATGGAAAGTAGAAAAAGACAAACATTTCTGAGTAAATTAAGACCATGGTGACCATGGGAGAGAGTAGAAGTGGAGGTGATTAAAGAAAAATATTGTGTTGTATTGTTTGCTCAATACAAGCAAAAAATTTTAAAATACAAACAATAGCAATATTCTCTTGCTTTACTTTCCCTTTGATGGAGATTTTTCTATCCAATTCTCTTCTAATTAGTTTTGATTTGAAGTTTATTTGTCAGTTATTAAAAATGCTACCCCAGCCTTCTTCTTAGGTCCATTTTCCTGGAATATCTTTTTTCATCATTTTACCCAGAGATGATGTGTATCTTTGCTATCAAAGTGTGTTTCTTGGAAGAAACAGAAGGATCTGCCTTTATAAGATATTTGGTCTTTTTACCTTGTTTCTTTTAATAGTCTTTTTTAGTTTTGTTCAGTTAATGTTTTGATTATTATCTGCTGAGAAAAATCTGTTTCTTTGTCCAATCTATTTGACGCTCTATATGCTTCTTGTACTTTAAAAGGCATCTCCTTCTTTAGGTTAGGAGAATTTTTTTATGATTTTGTTGATAATATTTTCTTTGCCTTTGACCTTGGTTTCTTGTCCTCCATTCTTATTCTTAGATTTTTTTTGTTTTTGTTTTGGTTGTTTTGTTTTTCATAGTGTCCCTTGTAACTTGGATGTTTTATGCCAGGTTTTTTGCTTTTTGTTGCTGTTGTTGTTTAGATTCAACTCTTTTTTACTGCAATATCCGTTTCTTCCATATGTCTTTCGTGCCTGAGATTCTCTTTTGTCGTATTTTGTATTCTGTTGGTGAGTCTTGCCTCTGAGGTTCATGTTTTAGTTCCTAAATGTGTCATTCCAGATTTCCCTTGGTGTGTTTTCTTTTTTCATTAAATCTATTTCCACTTTCAGAACTTGAACTCTTTCATTCATTTTGTTCCATTGTTTGTGTTCTTATAGATTTCTTTAAGGGCTGTCTTCATTTCCTATTTAAAGACATTGTTCATAACCATAAAGACTGCTTTTAAGGTCTTTGGCATGTGTTTCCAAAGCTTTAGAATTCTCAGAGCTATTATGGTAGGGTTGTTGAGCTCTAGTGAAGACTTTTGTTTTCTTTGTTATTGGTTGTGTTTTTTGACTTGTGTCTAGACAGATGGTCTTAGAAAATGACAGTTCTAGGTGCTGAAGTCTTTTCTTGTCTTAGTTGGCTGAGTATTTTGTTTCTTGGCCTCTTGTCCTCTCTGGTTCTTATGAGGGTGTGGTGGCTGTGCATTTCCTAGTAGGAAATTCTTCTGAAATCATGTTGTATGTAGCCACTGTGGGTTCTCAGTAAAATGTGTTTGTGTGTATTGAGAGCTGACACTTTGGAATGGGATTGAATTAAGAGTAAGGGGCTGTGGAGATCCATAGGAGGGAAGAAAGCAGGGCCTTACACCAGGATTTTCTTAGTTCCCTGGGAATGAGGGAAGAAGTGAAGAGAGGCCACAACAAGCAGTCTGCTACAGATGTAGAATGAGAGTAGGGTATTAGATACTGAGCAGAGGAAGGAAAACAAAGTTCTGAAGCTAGCCCACCTGCTTTGCTGGCCTATTGCTTGGCTGCTGTGTCACCAGTAAAAGTCTGATGATTTGGGGGCTTGGATAACAGGATAAGCAGAGGAAGTTTGGAGAAGTTCTGTGAGCTGGGAGCAGAGAGAAGAGGTAGATTTGCCTTAGGTGGTGTAATACAGAGCTGAGGACAAGACTAGGGAATTAGACATGGAGTAGTAGAGGTGAAGGCCTGCTGTTAGCCTATTTGCTTTCATGCCTGAGTTCTAATCACTTATTTTTTTTTAAAAATGAGAACTCAAGACTGAGAGAACAAAGTGATTTTCCTAATTCATTCAAATTATGGCACCGGTTTTGTTATCCAAGCAGTAAATTATTAATAACTCTCAATGTTTATATGAACTTAAAAAATCCTCTGTAGGAGAATTAGGTGTATGAAGGTATTTGAAGCAAGACTGCCTACACCTCTGTGGTTCCAGAGCCCACATGGTGGAAGAGTACGATTCTCACAAGCTACCTTTTGACCTCTACATAGGATAGGGTACTCATCCATCGGTGTATATTCAAAGATTCACAGATATGCATAAAAAGAAAATAAATAGGTGTATTAAAATTTTCTGTGTGAAATTTCAAAATATTGATACTCCATATTTTTATGTATGCCCTCATGGATGTGCAATCACACCTTTTTAAGCTGTCAAAATTATATATAATGCTGTTATTAGATACTTACATTTTGTGTGTGTTTAGATTATACTTAAAGTAATTATAAACCAAATATGTGTATAAAACAGAATACCATTTACCCTTAAAACTAAGGGTATTCTGACATATACACGAAACTTGAACACATTGTGTTAAGTGTAATAAGCCATTAAACAGAAGGATAAATTTGGTGTGACTATATTCAAATGAAGTATATAAACTATCCAAATGCATAAAAATAAATAAGTACACCATCATAGTTTGGGAAAATCTGAACGTTTTGGAGAATAACTGTGATGTTGAAACAATCATATGCATGCATGTGATGCCACCACATGGAAGACAAAATATGGACACATGTAAATTTGTCACTGTAAGAAAAATCCCTGAACAGTGATGAAACAAATGATATAAAAATTGTTGACTCTTACTTAATATTTTCAGATTTCTTCTCTTGCAAATACTTGTTTTTAAGGGGTTATTTCTGCACCATATTTTGCAAGTGTTATCTGCATGTGTTAAGATCACCTGGATTGATGTTTCAGGCCTACAACTCATGGAGTACTCTAATAACCTGTCTAGCTCGGTCATCAAGATGAAACACAGAGACTAAAACAAGATGTGGTAATGGGAGGCAAGGCAGAGCTGTTCAGAGTGTTTATTCATCTCCTGTCAAGTCAGTTTCACAGATGGCAGCCAGTCACCCCTGAAGTTCCTAAGGGGATATCATGAATAAAGATTTAGTATAGGACAGTAGCAGCATGGTGGGTTTGGGTCCTTCATAGGGGGAAAGTCACTCAAATTACATAAAGCAGTAATTCTTGTTATTTTCGGTGGTCCATGGTGCTAAGAAGGATAAACCAATCTCTGGGTAGGGTCAGAAATTAGCAATATGTCAGGTTCTCACAACTGCTCCAAAACTATAATGTACAAAATTGTCACAAATTATGACAAAATATTTAGTTCAGAATACATAATTCCCAAGGAAAGCCAATAGCAAAGCAGATTTAACAAGGAAAATCAAGTCCACAAGGGCTGAGTTAATGTATTTGAATTTATGAATGTTTAGCTTGGTTTGGGGCTTTCTCAACAAACCAGTCTAAAGTTGAAGGATATTCTTTTAGGAAGCCAAATGATGTGAGAAAAGAATCTTCCTTCACATTAAACAAATTATCTTTCCACTAGGCTGGAGGACATTATTGAAAAGTTCACTTTCAAAAAATATTCAACAGAAAAGGCAACACTAACCAACTGAAAAGTATGGTCCTAATATTGAATCCATATATATTTCAAAATTATGTAGATACCATTTTATTTTAAGAAGGATGTCCATATTTAAGAAATCATTTGAGTATCAAATACAAAATAATTTCTGTTTTTCAATATCAAGATTGGATGTGAATTATATTATTTCTCATGTAAGAAGAAATTCTTAGGTAAATATATCAAAGCAATTTTTCATTGTTCATTCTCTTTATTACAAAATAGCAGCTTTTCAAACAGTGCTGTCTCAGATGCTGAGCATCTATAGGTAAAACAAGGCACCTTGTGTTTCATCATAGAGATTATACTTTAGGAGAAAGGAAACCTCTATAGAAATAGGCAAGGCATGGAGCAAGCTTGTGGAAGGCAATCTGTGAGAATGGCATCATTTGCCCAATGAGGAAGCCTGGGAAAATCAGTCCAGAGTAGCAGACAACATGAGAAACTTGCAGTGACTTGGAAACAACCATTTGTGGGGATATGTAAGTATTATGAAATAAATTATTTAAAGAAGGAACAATGAAAAGATGGATTTGTATATGTGGGAAAAAAGTAAGAGAAAGAAAGAATATATCTTGATCTGAAACCTCAGTTCCCCCTCCCTTCCCCCTTCTCTCACTTCTCCACCTCACCCCTCCCATCCATGCTTCAGACAGGGTAAGACTTCCCATGGGGAGTCCATAAAGCCTTGCATATTAAGTTGAGGCAGGATCAAGCCCCTTCCCACTGCATTAAGACTGAGGAAGGCATCCCACCATAGGGAATAGGCTCAAAAGGCCAGCTCACACACCCGGAGCCAGTCCCACAAACAGACCAAGCCACAGGACTGTCTCCCACAGACAGAGAGCCTCGCTTTATCCCAGGCAGGCTCCCCAACTATCAACCTAGTGTCCATGAGCTCCCAGGAGCTTGGGTCATCTGTCTCTGTGGATTTCCCATCATGATCATGATGGACCCTTGCTCACATAATCCATGCTCCTCTCTTCAGACGAACTCCTGGAGCTCTGCCTGGTGCTTGGCTGTGGACTTCTACTTCTGCTTCCATCAGTTACTGGATGAAGGTTCTATTGGTAGTCACCAATTTGATTACAGGAGAAGACCAGTTCAGACACCCTCTCCACTATTGCTAGGAGTCTTATAGCTGGAGGCATCCTTGAGGATTCCTGGGAATTTCTCCAGCACGAGGTTTCTCCCTAATCTGACAAGGACTTCTATCAAGGTATTTCATTGCTCTTCCACTCTGTCCCTTCTCCAACTTCACCATCTCATTCCCTTATGGTCTCATTCCCTATACCCTCCCATCAGCTGCCTCCCACCCCCTAGTTTACACCCAGGAGATCATCCCAGGAGATCTCTTTTATTTCTCCTTCCCAGGACAACTCTTGTGTCCCTCTTAGAATCCTTCATGTTATTTACTTTCTCTGCGGCTGTGAATTGTATCCTGGTATCTTTTGCTTTACATCTAGTATCCATTTATGAGTGAGGACATACCATGTTTGTTTTTCTGGGTCTGGGTTACCTCACTCAGGATGATTATTTTTCTTTTAGTTCTATCCATTCACCTGCAAATTTTATTATGTCATTGTTTTTTACACTTGAGCAGTAACTCCTAAAGCTGATAAACACCTTCAGTAATGTGGCGGAATATAAGATTAACTAAAAAAATCAGTAGTTCACCTATATACAATTGATAAACGGCTGAGAAAGCAGAGAAACATCGCCCTTCACAATAGCCACAAACATCTTGAAGTAACTCTAACCAAACAAGAGAAAGACCTGTATAACAAGAACTTTAAGTCACTAAAGAAAGAAATTGAAGAAGATATAAGAAAAAGAAAAGAAGGAAAGATCTCCCATGCTCTTGTTTAGGTAGGATCAACGTAGTAAAAATTGCAATCTTACCAAAAGTAATCTACAGATTCAATACAATCCCCATCCAAATCTCAACACGATTCTTCACAGACCTCAAAAGAAAAAATACTCAATCTCACATAGAAAAACAAAGAAACAAAAAACAAAAGGAAAACAAGAAAGCCAAAACAATCCTATACAATAAAGGATCTTCCAGAGACATCACCATTCCTGACATCAAGCTATATTACAGAGTTATAGTTATGAAAAGAGCTTTGTATTGGCACAAAAACAGACAGGTGGAGCAATGGAATCAAACTGAAGTCTCTGGCATTAATCCACATACCTATGAACTCCTGATTTTTGACAAAGAAGCCAAAACTGTACAATGGTCTTTACCTTCTTGAAAATGGGAAACTTAATAGAAAAACATTAACAACACCTCAAACAGTTTCACATCACTTTTATTGTTACGAAGCAAAGGATACATATATTGTCACATTTGACCTCTCACTAATCTGCTAGAAATTTTCCAGTAAGTTATTCCATCACATCAAATCAGCTTTGTCAATTTTACTTATGAATTTTTATTAGATTGACCGGTTGGAAATTAGGGTTGTTTCTCAGCCAAAATATTTTTGAATTCAGTTCTGTCACAGGGCATTCTAAAACACAGAATATCATGTATGTAAGACTTTCACACCCTGTCTGAGCACAAGGAAAAATAATACTTTTGATGTATATGCTTTGAAAAGAAAATAATCAGATCAGGAAAAAATTGACAGGATGGCTACATGTTCTCTCTTCACATCTTTGTTTTGAAAAATATATTTTTTAAAAATGTATCTTCCAGTTCTGAATAAACATGACACCTTTCATCATTGTATACACCTAATTATACTTAGCTTGTCATTTAACTCAAGACAAGAGTCTATGAGAAACATAAAGCAGTGACATAATAATAACCTAAGAATGCATTGATCAGATGTCACAAAACTCTCATAAAGTTCGAGGGGTTTTTAAGAAGTAATTCATTACACTGAGTCAAACTCGTACTGGGTTGTAGCTTTGGCAATTCAATAAAACAGAGTGACAATTGTGCATGAGAAGGATAGCACCTACCATTTAAATCAGAACTTGCTTGTATGTATTCTTAAACATGTTTAATAGTCAAATGCTTATCATAATTGATTTCTAATATGCTGCTCTCTACCTTAAAAGTACAGTTAAAAATATTCAGGAATTAAATGATTTTTAAACCAAAATATTGATTTTTATTTTGTCACCAATTTTTAAATGCATTGCAAAATATGAGCATCAAGCATTAATACGCTTTATTGTACGTTGTATGTAAGATATTTTTATTTCATTTTTCCTTTTATTAAAAAATAGCTTTTATTTATCAAATAATAAATCCTAATAACTGTTTTTCCTCTCTCTACTTCTCCTAGTTTCTTTCCACCTCCCTTTCATTCTGAATTCACCCCATATCTATTCCTCATTAGAATACAAACAGGGTTCTAAGGGATAGTAACAAAATAAAATAAAAACTAACACTTTGGACTAGTGGAAAAAGTACAGCAAGAAAAGAACCCAAGAAAAGGCATAAGAAACAGAGATCCACTTGTTCATGCACTCAGAAATTCTATAAAAACTAAATTAGAAATCATAATATATACACTAGGAATATACACAGGGTAGAAAAAAATTGCATCTACAAAAATAAATTTTTATATATAATATTGATACTTATTTAAATATATATGTATATATAAAGCTAATTTTTAAAAGCCCTGACTGGACATTATGAAATGAGGAAACCCCAAAGATCCTGTTGAGTTCATTTTCTTTTCAAATTTATTTTAATTAACTCCAGTTTATGTGTGTTGGTATGAAGGTGTCAGTTCTCCTGAAACTGGAATTACAGACAGTTGTGAGCTGCCATGTGGGTGCTGAGAATTAAACCTGTGTGCTGTGGAATAGCCGTCAGTGTTCTTAACCACTGAGCCTTCTCTCCAGCCCCTGATTTTATTTTCTTTCTTCCTTTTTTTTTGTTTTTTTGTTTGTTTGTTTGTTTTTGTTTTTGTTTTTTTGTTTTGTTTTGGTTTGGTTTTGGTGAGAGATGGTTTCTCTGTAGCTTTGGAGCTTGTCCTGAAACTAACTCTTGCAGACCAGGCTGGCCTCAAACTATCTGCCTGTCTCTGCCTCCCAAGTGCTGGGATTAAAGGCGTGCGCCACCACCGCCTGGCCTGATTTTGTTTTCTATTGACTATCTACTGGTGGGCATCTGGCCTTCCCTTGATAGTAATTTGTTTCCAAAGAAAGACTCCCTTGGAAACAATAAATTTTCATTTGCAAGTGGTTATTTAGTGGAGGTAGCTTCTGGACTAGGGATGGTGGCAGGAGTCCACTCCAACTTACAACTCTGACCCCATCTAGAGATGCTGTGAGTTCAAATGTGTATTCACCATGGGGTTTTAGATGGTCTTCTTTTCTTGGTGGCACCCATCTGAACTTGTCCTGACACTCTTTTTATCTCCTCTTCTACAGGATTTCCTGACTCAAGGTATTCAGTGGAGGAATCCTGTTCTGGGATGAGTGTTTCAAGTCCTCTCGCTCTCTGCTTAATGTCTAGCTATGGGCATCTGTACTTGCTTTCATTTTCTTCAAGAACAAGCCTCTCTATAACCCACTAAATGAAAAATAAATACCCACTTTCATTTCATGGCATGCCTAATAGGTCTCTGTCTCTTATTTGCTACGTGGCTCCCTGCCTGAGACTCGCTGCCTTCAGGTGGCCCACCTTGGTCTCATGGCCTTCTGTCTACTGCAGCCACTAGGGGAATGGCATCATTTTTTTCCATAACGATCATCTTCAGAGATTCCAGGGAGGTTCCATTGTACTGGGTTTCTACCTCACTCCCAAAATGCCTTTCAATTCTAGTCTTCTCTCCCTCTACCCCCAACCAGGCTGCAGCTCTTCTCATCCCCACCAGCCCCTAGACTACCTGAAAAATCTATTTCCCCTTCCTAGGAAGATGCATGCATCTACGTTAATCCTTCCTTGTTTATTAACCTCTCTGGTTCTGTGGACTGTGACATGATTATCCTTTACTTTACAGCTAATATTCAATTACAAGTGAGAACATATCATTTTTCTCTTTTTACGTCTGGGTTACCACACTCAGGATTATTTTTTTCTAGTCCCATCCATTTTACCTGCAAATCTCACTTTTTCATTTTTTAAATGACTGAATAATAATCCATCAGGTAAATGTATTATATTTCTTTATCCATTATTCTGTTGAGGGTCATTTCACTGTTTCCAATTTCTGGCTACTGTCTTAAAGCACCAATGAACATGGTTGAGCAAGAGTCTGTTTGGTAGGCTAATGCATCACTTGTGTTACGCTCAAAGGTGATATAGCTGGATTTTGTGGTAGATTGTTTCAATCTTCTTAAGGAGCTGCCACACTGATATCCAAAGTAGCTGTAGAAGTTTGTACTCTCACCCGCAATGTTTGAGTTTTCCCCATACTCATCATCCTCACCCCTATAAACTGTTACTTGTTGTATTGATCTTGGCTGTTCTTACAAGTGTAAAATGAAATCTCAAAGTAGTTTTGACTTGCATTTCACTGATGGATAAGGATTCATTCTATTTCTTTGTTTCTTGGCCATTTGAGTTTCCTTCTTTTGAAAATTCTGTTTAACAATGTATCTTTGTATTTTGGGTTGTGAGCCTAGCCTTTAACAGCTGAGCCATCTCTCCGAGGTTCAGATGAAGAGCAGAAGGAGTGAGAACATGAGCAAGGAAGTCAGGGGTGCGTCTACCCACTGAGACGGTGGGACTGATCTAATGGGAGCTCACCAAGGCCAGCTGGACAGGAACTGAATGAGCATGTGATCAGACCAGACTCTCTGAATGTGGTTGACAATGAGGGCTGACTGAGAAGCCAATGATAATGGCACTGGGTTTTGATTCTACTGCATGGATTGGCTTTTTCGGAGCCTAGTCTGTTTAGATGCACACCTTCCTAGATCTGGATGGAGGGGGGAGGGTCTTGGACTTCCCACAGGGCAGGGCACCCTGACTTCTCTTAGGACTAGAGAGGTAGGGGGAGAGGAGGAGGGGGAGGGAAATGGGAGGAGGGGAAGAGGTGGAAATTTTTAACAAATAAATAAATTTAGAAAAAGAAATGTAGCTTTGTTTAAATTTCTTGATATTTAAATTAATTTACTGATATGTAGGGTTTTGATATGTAGCATTGATTGATGGTATTGATATGTAATATTGTCAGGTAAATGTACTGTATTTTTTTTCATTTTTCTGTTGAGGTTCATCCTAGCTGTTTCCAATTTCTGGCTATTATCATAAAGTAGCAATGAACATGGTTGAGCAAGAGTCTCTGTGGTAGGCTGATGCATCATTTGTGTTATGCCCAAAGGTGGTATAGCTGGATTGACTAGGCCTCTATTGAATGTGTAATTTGTAAGTTTTAACATCTATGCACCAAAAACTAGAGCATCCAAGTTCATAAAAGAAACGCTCTTTCAGTTTAAATCTCATATTGACCTGCACACGCTGGCAGAGGAAGACTTCGGTATCATGCTCACCAATGCACAGGTCATCCAGACAAATACTCAGCAGAGAACTGTGAGAACAAACTTATGAACAAAACAGACCTAGCAGTTAGCTACAGAACATGTTACCCAAACACTGAGCACCTCACAGAGCTTTCTCCAAAGTTGACCATATACTTGGACTCAAAGGTATCAATAAATACAAGAAAAACAGACATTTCTGGGCTTTTTGATAAACTTTTAATTACCATTTCTATTTTAGTTATCTGATTCCGATTTCACTTTGGTAAGTGTTATATATAAAGAAAAAAATTGTTTTTGGAATAGCAATGTTCTCTTGGTGGACTTTTGCTTTGATGAGGACTTTTTCCATTCTCTTCTGATTAATTTTGGTTTGAAGTTTATTTTATCAGTGATTAAAGACACTATACCAGCTTGCTTCTTAGATTCACTTGTTTGGAATATCTTTTTCCACCCTTTTACTTTGAGGTGATGCCTACCTTTGATGTTAAGATATGTTTCTTCAATGCAACACAAAGATGAATTCTGTTGTCAATTTCGTTATGTTAGTCTGTGACTTTTTATTGGGTAATTGAGGCCACTGACATTGAGAGAGATCAATGTGCCCTGTTTGTTGATGCCTGTTATTTTGTTGTTATGGTGTGTGTGTGTGTGTGTGTGTGCTTCCCCTGTTTTGATTTGGTGGCCTGGGATTATTCCTTTCTTGTGTTTTCTTGGGTGTTATTACTCTTTTAAGTTTCAGTTTTCCTTCTAATCACTTCTACAGGGCTGAATTTCTAGGTAGACATTGCTTAAATTTGGTTATATCTTGAAATGTCTTATTGTTGTTGAAAGTTTTTTTGGGTACAGTAGTCTGGCCTGGTATCTATGGTTCTTAGAGACTGTGGAATATCTGCTCAGGTTCCTCTGGCTTTCCAAAGCTCTACTGAGGGCTCAGGTGTTATTCTAATAGGTCTGCCTTTATATGTTAATTGGTCTACTCCCTTACAGCTTTTGATATTCTTTCTGCATTTTGTAATTTGGTGTTTTGATTGTTATTTACCTATGGGAATTTGCTCTAGTTTATTTGGTATTCTGTGTGCTTCCTATACCTTGTTAGGCATTGCCTTCTTTATATTAGGAAAATTTTATTTCATGATTTTATGAAAATATTTTCTGTGCCTTTGCCTGGTTGGGAACACTTCCTCTATTCTCATTATCCTCAGATTTTGTCTTCTCCTAGTACCGCACATTTCTTGTATATTTTGTGATAATACATTTTAGATTTTATAATTTTTTTTGACTGAGGTAGCCACTTTTTCTACTGTGTCTTACATGCCTGAGATGTCTCTCCTCTATTTCTTGTATTCCGTCGGTGAGGCTTGCTATGAGATTACTGTTTAAGTTTCTAAAGTTTTCAGTTCCTTTTTTCCTCAGTTTTGGTTTTCTTTATTGATTCGAATTCTACTATCACATCTTGAACTGTTTTATTTCTTTTCTTCCACTGCCCACGCCACACAATGTCACTGACATTCAGAGGGCCTAGTTCAGTTCTATGCAGTCTCCCTTAGTGTCATTCCAGAGTCAGTGAGATCCCACTAGTTCAGGTCAGCTGTTACTGTGGGTTTCCCCATCATAGTCTTAACCCCTTTGCTCATATTATCGCTCCTGCCTCTCCTCGACTGGACTCCAGGATCTCAGTCCAGGTCTTAGCTGTGGATCTCTGCATCTGCTTCCATCATTTACTGGAGGAACGTCCTATGATGACAGTTAATGTAGTCATCAATCTGATTGCAGGGAAGGGCAGTTCTGGCACCCTCTCCACTTTTGCTTAGATTCTTAGCTGGCGTCATAGATTTCTTTAAGGGATTTATTAATTTCCTCTTTAAGAATATTAAAGAGAATCTTAATATAGGCACAAAGACTATTTTAAGGTTTTTGTTTCAGCTATGTTGTAACTTTCAGAGCCTACTGTGGTAGCATCTTCAGGCTTTAGTGGCAACATATTTGTGCTAGCTGATACTAATTGCATTTTGCACTGGTATTTAGTCGTCTAGATTCTGGAAGGTTGTTACTTTAGGTAATAATGCTGGTATTAACTTTGTTGATTGGGCATTTTGTTCTTTGGCTTCTGTTGCCCTCTTTGTTTCTTAGTGGGGAGTAGTGGTTCTATGTTGTCTTGTAAAAAAAATTTTCTGGGTATCTACTAAATGTGGCTACTTAGTGTTCCCAGTGAAATGTGGTTCTAGGTATTGGGGATGACATTTAGGAATGGGGATGGGCTAAGAAGGTAGCCAACGGAGTCCACAGAAAAAACCAGAATGAACCCTCCAGGATTTTCTACTCCCCCTAGGAATGCGGGCAGAGAGTGTGGAGAGGTCACAATGGGCAGACCGCTACAGAGTTTAGGATAAACTAAGAAACTGGATATGGAGGAGAGGAGGGAGAGTGAAGATCTGAAGCTCACCCACCTGCTTTGCTGACCTACTTACTTCTCTGGCACTCTTGGCTATTGGGTGCCCAGGGAATGCCTGCTGGATTTTGAGGCTGGAGTAAGTGGAGAGTGCTGGGAAGGAAGGTTGCAGAGGAACTGTGAGATCTACTGGAAATGGGAGCAGGGAGGCAGGAGGATCATAGTAGATAGTTTGGCATAGAGATGGGAGGGAGAGGGGGGAGTGGATTAGGAGGAAAATAGGAATATGTGGAAATCTGCTCCTCTTTCCCTATCAGAAATGGATGACAGGTTTTGGAGAATGTAAATGTTCTTTTTAAAATTACTAGTAGTTTAAGTTTATAGTTAAAGAGAAAATGATATGGAGTATCCAAAAACTGATTTTTTAAATTAAAATTGTTCACATTCTAGCACATTGTAACCTTAAAATACAGGAACTTGTCTTTCATTTTGTATGTATCTATCATCTATCTATATATCTATGTATCTATGTATGTATGTATGTATGTATGTATGTATGTATCTATCTATCTATCTATCTATCTATTTGCCATCTCTCTCTCCCCTACCTTTCTTTCTCCCTCTCTTCCTTTTTCTCTTACCCCTCCACATGAAGACTCATCAATCAAAACTATTAATTAATTCAAAATAAATTTCAAACAGATCACAATTTTTGAAAATTGAATTGTGTCTGGGAAGTAGAATGGACTTGGATTTAACAACAGGAAGAGATGAAGTGGCTCCTGTCTGCATTGGTGACTCAGATCTGCCATCTCATTTGCATGGGAGGCAACACAAACAATACTAAAAATAAAAGAAACAACATGAAATGAGAATATGTATTGTTTATGCATCATACCTTTAAAGGCACTTTCTGTTTTGTCTGAACTGAATAATACAAAGTCTTTCCTGTAATGCTTTTTAAAGAATGATTGCCACACCCGCCCGAGAAGGCACTGTACCAGAGTGAAAACTCTTACACAATCTGCATTTCACTGTGCAGGCACATCTTTACTAGAATAAGCAGTAGTTAACGAAGTGGAAATTCCATAGATAATAATTATGAATTGTAACTAAAACATGCTTGCACACACAAAACCTCACCCAATGAGACTGTCTAATCAATGCATGTTGTACTAGTTCATTAATATTACCAGGCAATTGATATTAATAATCAGCTTATAGGGGACTGGAGTTTTAGCTCAGTTGTAGAACAATTTCCTGTCACATGAAAGACCCTGGGTTCTGTCCCCATCATAACAAAAATATTGGTTTAACAAATATGTTTAAGTAACATCATCCAATGAATTAACCTAAATGTTCTCACATGCATGTGTGCATTTATAAATTTGAATATATTTTTATCATTTTAAAACTGTAAACTATGTCCAATGTATGTCATTTGGACCTAGAGAAAACATTATTATCAAAGGCAGAAATAAAGAAAAAACTCAATACATAATATATTTCACATGCTTAAAATGTAAATTGAAATATGAATTTAACTTTCCACGTTAAGAGCAAGTAATTTATGTTTAATCTTCAGCTAAAATTTTGCAAATCTTTTTATATAAATCAATAGGCATTTTTTAAAAATATTGATTTAAATATTTAAAAGGCTTTTTAAATATTTATTTTGTAGGTGTCTTAGTTTTCTCTCTATTACAGTAAGAAAACACAATGGTCAAAAACAGAGGAGGAATGGTCTTATATTTGTTTTCAATTCAGTCTATAATGGGAGGAAATCAAGGCAGGAAGCTACAGGCAGGAAGTGAAGAAGACACTGCAGGGGTGACTGTTAATGCCTCTCTACCCATATCTTCTTAGATCTCCTTATACAAGCCAGGACCATGTTCCTGAGGATAGTACAGCCCATAGTGAACTGGGCTGTCCCACGACAATCACTAACCAGGAAAATGTCTTACACACTTGACTACAGACCAATTAAATGGCGTCACTGTCTCAGTTCAAGCTCTTTCCTCCCAGACCCTATCTTATGTAAAGTTGGCAAAAAGATACTAATCAGCACAAGATTAAACTTTTTCAATAACTAATTTAATAACCTGATCTGTCCTGGAATTCATTATGTAGACAAGGCTAACCTCAACCTTTTAGTAATTCTCCTGCCTCTTCCTCCCAAATTCTAGGATCATAAGCATGCACTACCCTACCTGGTCCAGCATATTTTTTTTTGTAGTTTGATTATTTATTTTGAAATTTATTGAATAACCTTTGTATGATTGCTGAATTGTAGATCTCTGACAGACAGTTAAAGTAATGGTTTAAAATGATGTGTATTAGTAAGAGTAAAAGTAAAAATATAGGCAAAAGCTGATGTTATCATAATTAAAATATGCTTTTAAAGGAGATTTCCCTGCCCCCGTTTCTGTTTACCATCAAAAACAGGTCCTTCAGGGTTAAGCTCTTATTTGACCTTTCCCAAGCCAACACCCCAGAGTGTTTCTGCTGTCTGCTATAGGTACATCCATTAGTTATAACACGTCTTATTCATATGTGTGTTGTGTGTGTGTGTACGTGTAACATATATATTATCTTATTTTAGGAGGATTTACCCAGTCATCTTAACTATTTAGTATTTATATTAGTACCTAAAACAGGTGCATTAAACTATGTGTGTGATAGAAAAAGTCACACAAATCTTTCAGGCCTCTGGGCTTTTTCCACATTTCCTCATGTGTACAAGAAGTGATGTGAGAATGAATTGCTTGGTCCTCCAGCTGCACTCAGGCCTTTGCAGGGCAAAATGGGGGAGGAGAAATGAAAAGTAAAGATGTGACTTTACTTTCACCCTGTCTGTACTAGCCTTCTTGGCTATTTATTTCAGTGATTCTTGTTCTCGTTTCTACTCCAGCATGATCTTCTGCCTCAAAAGTAGTTTATCAGATAAAACTGCCCATTAGGATTTGACAGACAACCACTGTGTACTTGGTAAGTTTGATGGCACAAGCTTTACTGAAAAACTTACAATTGACAAGCTGGTTTTGGAGAGAATAATATTCCTGGAAACAAGAAAGACTCCTTGGTGATAGACGGAGATAGCAATATACCTAAATAAAGAATTTGGAGCTGAGAAGAACTCTACACCACCACACCTTGCTTCAATAAATGAAGAAAGGAATATTATTAGTTGAAGAGAGAGACATATTCATATTGAATCCCCCAGCAGTTCCTCTTCTTGAAGTGATGTGAGTGAGTTTTCCAGCCATCAAGGCTTTATTTCCTTATGTTTAGCAAGGATAAGGAATAGTAAGCAATGTTATGATATGTATTAGAGCTATAAATTTAGTATTCTGTTATCAACACAGAAAAATCTCTAGTTATAAAAACAAAAACCTTTTCACTTTAAACAGAACCAAAATAAATTGTTAAGAATGAAAAATTAGCGTAGAATCAAATTATTCCCACCTCTTTTCCATGTTTCTCAGACTGTTCCTCATGATCAAAGGAAACTTAGGCATATCACACACTGTTTAGATGAACTACATTTATTGTTTCCTTAATAATTAGTCTGGTTTTGCTGTAATTGGGAATAGGGACTATGGGAGTTTTATTTTCCACATTGGAACATATATGTTCCTTGAACTATCTGGACCATGTTATCCTCTAATGTTCTCAGGCTCAGACTAAACCATAAAAGTGTGAGATTAATTTTTCTTTGTATGTCAAACTAAAGATACCTGTAGCCTTTTGTCATAACTTCCCTGAGGGTTGTTATAAATCCATTAATCACTCTGTCAGAACCTGGGTTTATAGTTCAGTATCTATAATAGCAGGATGACAGACAAGGCATTTTATATTTAAAGATATCTTTTAAAGTTAAAATTTTTAAAAAATAAATTGACCTGATTCTCTGGAAGAAGAACTTAAAATGATTTGATACAGTGAACTCCACTTTATAATAATTTATTTGGATAAGCTAAAACCCATTAGAAATCCTACTGTAGATTTTCATTATTTTCTAAAACACAAACCATATAATTGATTAAAACAACTTCTTCAATGAAACTATCATTATGTTTTTATAACCAAGATGATTTATTATTGAAAAGTTTATAACAAATATCATCACAGTTATGAACATAATTGTGTCTTTAATTGTTAACTCATGTATTTCATCGTATATGTAATTAAGCCTTTTTATCACAATTAATAACTAAACTTACTCTTACCACTACTACTTACTCCTTGCTCTTGAGAACAGCATATCTTTTGCAACTACACATAATATTCAAAATTACATGTAATACTCATGTGCTCATACATACTGTGTTTTAAGGATTCTATAAAAATTTTAATAGCGTTAAAAATATTAAGCAAATGTAATACAAATATATAATTAATATTTCCATGACAGCTACATGTCAGAGTTTGTAACTGATAGGGCTTACACCTGTCCATATTTCCTCTTTTATTTTCTAGCAAGTGATCATATATAAAACATCAGCGCTAATTTCCAGCAAAATGTGCGTTATTGTCCTTACATCTGAATGTGTTGACTGGTAGATGGGAAGGAGATTGCTTACTAAGTTAGCAGGATCTTCTATGTTACATATTCAGTCAGGTGGGCAAAGGAAAGCAACAAATCCCTGTCTTAGCTACTTTTCTATTGCTGTGGTCATGACCAAGGCCACTTATAGAGGAAGGGTGTATTTGGAGTTTATGATTCCAAAGTGTGTCAAGGCATTTGATCTAGAAGCTGAAAAGATGAAGGCTCAGAGCTAGAATCTCAAACAGAAAGCAGAAGACAATCACTGGGAAAAAAAGATTTGACTCTGAAATTTCAAAGCCTTCCTCCAGGGACACATTTCCGCCAGCAAGGATACACCTACTAAGCCTTCTCAAGCAATGTCACCAGTAGAAGAGCAAGTATTCAAATGTCTGAGACTAAGAGGGATATCTCATCCAAACTATCACAATCTCTGAGACATAGCTACACATATGTACATGAGAACTGTACATGGCAAAATCACCCAGACTGGAATGAGTCAGGTTGTGTGTCCCCGGATCTGGCTTGGGTCTACAGTGCTCTTTATCTTTAAGCTGAGAGGCAAGAGTGGTACCAAATTACTATCCACTCATGCAAGGAGATCTTGGGATAGGCTAAGTAGATACTGTACTCATCAATCAATCAATCAATCAATCAATCAATGGGTTTAGGAAAGAGAATCTTTTTCAATAAGTTAGATGTCAGTCACACCCTTGGATGGACCATGGATTCCAGAAGAATATGTGTTTATCTATTTCAGATATGTGGGTTTTCTAGAGACCTCCCAAACCATTTTTGCCTCAACTGAAGTGGATCACAATGAAATGAAATCTGCCTCCCTTCCCTGCCTATTCACACTCTGTCCTGCCCACTTAGTTCAGCAGTTTTTTATATTAATAATTGTGAATCAAACCGTTGAGCAGTGAAAGGTAATTTACATGGCTAATTACTTTTGTTGCTTCCAGAGCTAGTTTATGTGGACAATTTCTTGTTAAGCTACCAATTATATAAGAAAATTTGGAAGAATTTGCATTATATTTAAAGATTCAGTTATCCTCAAACCAAAGAAATAATATTTATTTCATAGCATTGTGTTATTCAAATACATTAACAATTATGATCTAGTTTAATGATTGTCCAGAGTAGGCAATGAGGGAATGACAACTGTCTTAGTTTTCTCATTCAACATGGTATTCTTTGCCTAGAATTCTGGTGAATACAGATTTTGCTAGACCACTGACTTTTTGTACAGGCACACTTAGACTAACAGCATGGAATCCATCCCAAAATGAATATAGGGAAAGGAAACTCACTTCTCGGCAAGCCCATCTTTCCACCCTCATTACCCTCCCCTTCCCCTTTGATATTTTCTGCCCAGTCCTCCCCATGTCCTTGACCTGAGCTCTCTCCTTCCTCTCTCACTTCTTCCACCTTTTCCATAGCTTTCTTGTTTCCCAAATTTCCCATCTTTTACATTTCTTCAATTAGATGCAAACAATTCTTTCCCTGTGAAGCCACAACTGACACTGCTGGAAAAATCACAATGCCCTTTTTTTTGCCTCGTTTATACTCTGTGCACGTTTTTTTTATAAATTTCTGATATGGTTATTATTTGACTCTTATAGAAATTTAAGAAACATCATACTTGTAACTCTTGTCATGCTTTCATTCTCAAATATATAACCATCTTCCCTTGAGCTAAAGAAAGCCAACGTAAATTCCACAGCTTTTTAAAAATCACACATTATGAATACGCACCTGAATATATATATATTTACAGCTCTTTCCCTTGTGTTACAGTGGCCACAAGGTTCTGGAATGGTGCCAGGCTTCTGGACAGCAAGAATGTTTCACTACCTGTTCTTTATGGTTTCTTAAGTTCATCTAAATTTCAACTTGTCTTTCAGAGTCATGAGTTCATGATAACAGGATTTAGGGTATAAAAATGATAAATATGGTCTTTTGAACTCTAATGCTATAATTAGTTTAATTAAAAGATGTTCTTTAATTGTGGTTTGGTTATTCATGTGGCCTCCTGGTATCTAAACAGCTGTTTCATATCTAAATGCCACCCATGAATCCTTTGAGAACTTGGTCTTGTACTAGGCCCGAAGTTAAATTCCTGTTTTTGGACAGTGGCAAGTAATATACCTATTTCTTATACCTATTAGGAGACTAAGGGGCTGGTATGAGCACAAGCCCAGGTTCTCAGCACAAAGGAGATTCATTTGCCCCAGAAGAACAAAGGGTTGGACTCAGAGACAAAGATTGGAGATAAAGGCTGAAGGAGAAAGGAGAAAGAAATGAGAGAAGGGAGAAAGGGGACAAAAGAAAGCAGGGAACGTGCTATTTGTCCCAGGAGATAGAGGACTGCCTCTGGGTAGAGGCCTACAGACATGGCCTATAGGAAAATGTCCGTTTATAAAGGTAAAAGGGGAAACCATGTGTTAGAATGAGATATCTAATTTTGATTGAGCATATTAGTCAGGGTAGCCAAATGGGGATTTTGATTACTAGACTTTCATACTTCAATAGTTGAACCTTAGGCTGTTGGAGGAGGCCATTTGTTTGTTCCTGGCCACCCAGCCCAAAATTTGTTGGAGGAGAGAGAGCCACTTGTTCTTCCCAGCCAGCCGGATAGCTTAGACCTGAAATAACCACACAGAAACTGTATTAATTAAAACACTGCTTGGCCCATTAGCTCTAGCTTCTTCTTGGCTAACTCTTACATCTTAATTTAACCCATTTCTATTACTCTGTGTATTACCACAATGTTGTGGCCTACCAGCTCTGGCAACAGATCCAAGGCCTCTCTTTCTCTCTTTCTCTCTTTCTCTCTCTCTCTCTCTCTCTCTCTCTCTCTCTCTCTCTCTCTCTCTCTCTGCCTTCTCCCGACATTCAGCCCAGTTTTCCCCACCTACCTAAGTTCTGCCCTATCAACAGGCCACTGCAGTTTCTTTATTTGTTAATGGTAAGCACAGCACACAGAAGGGATACCCACATTATTAGGTGGCCAAATAAGGGAACAGACTTTGGTGGCTAGCTTTAGGAATACAATCTTATAGTTTTTAGCAAGGCAGAGTGAGTTCGGGAGAAGGGAAAGACCTGACTGGGCCATGTTTATCATGCTCAAGCTAGCTAGAGTACTTTTGGACATTAGTTAAATGAATTGATGATTTTTAAGAGCAACAATCTCTCCATCTATCTGTTTTCCTCTATTACAGTTTTCTTGTAGCTGTCATTTCTTATATGACACTTGCAATCGAGAAACCTATACACAAAGCTTCAAATTTCCACGAAAAAAGGAATCTCTTTTAAAGTCATATACCACAGGATATAATAATTTATAAAATTTCATTATTTTAAAATACTTGTTAAATTTTATTGTCTTTATATATGTTTTGTGTATATTTCTCTGTGTAAACACATGCTTACATGTGTTTGAGCATATGGGCTGTACACAAAAGAAGCCAAAAAGGGGTGTCAGATTCCTTGGTGCTGGAGTTACAAGAGTTTGTAAGATGACAGGATCATTATATGAATGCTAAAATCAGAACTCTGGTCCTCTCTCTTGCCTCCTCATGGCAAGAATTCTTCATCATGTATCTCTCCAGCCCCCAGTCAAGACAACTTGTTTGTATGACTTTTGGTTAGCACCACTTATGAGAGGAAAGTGGAAAGAGGAAAATAGCATCCTGCCTGCAGGACAGCCCCCAGTTTCAGTGAGCTGTAGAACACACTCACTTTTTCCCAGAAGCAAAAGGCAAGGATTAAATGATAGCACCTTAATCGTGGCTACACCCAATGCAAAGATCTGTTAGGAGTAAATTCCTTGATTCATGTAATTGCTATAAGTCTAGATGAGTAGTTGATGCACTCTGGATTTGTATATACTACGTAACTGCTGAAGTTGCTTTTTGGATGAGCAAATCCAAAACTGGATAAATAACAGTAGCTGTCTGCCTAGGTCTGTTACAAGAGGAGGAGAGATAGTGGAGTTGATTTATTGGAGCTGACCCAGGAAGGGGATCGGAATTCCAGTACCCATGTCACCCACAAAGTGAGGACTGTATCTGCCATCCCAGCACATGATTTGAAAAAGTAATGATTATAGAAATGTTATAAAATATGAAAGGTAAAGTAAGTTCATGCAGCGTTTTTATTTGTATTTCTGTATTATATGTAATGTATAGGAAGGATGGCATTTGAAAGGCTAAAATTTATTCATTGCTTGGCTCTTTAATACATTTTGCTTGTTAAAATAAAGTATCAAGCAAGCTTTTATATGATGTCCTGGTGTCAAATGAAGAGAATATCAAGACATAACAAATGGATCTATAAAGGCAAATCTAGATTTTTCCTTTCTTGGGATTTCTCGGCCTGTCATAGGCCTTGAAGGCATCTTCCTTCATGGTCTTAAGACTCCATAAAAAAATAACTTACTGAGGGAGATCAAAGCCAGTACTCTTCTTTTGCAGGTAAACTGTTGACAACCAAACGGACAAACAACTGATCAAAGGAGACAAGAGGAAACAGCAAGCCTTTGCCTTCACTGTCAGGTCCTGCTTTGTGGCGTTTTGTTCACGCAGTGCCTTACAAAAAAAACTTTACTTAACATGTTCTGTGTTTGCTGGTTCACTGGGAGGTTATGGCAGCATGTGAAGAGATGAGGAATGCATCATGCTATTCAAAATAGAAAACACACACAGTTATCCCATGAGAGTCAAATAGAATACACACACACAGTCAGCACTTCACCGAAACGCAGCTCCCTTTGGAGCGGTGCTGCTCATTGCTATAGAATTAGCCATCAGCTACATGCCAATAGTAAAACTATGTTGTTCCTTCATTTTCTAAATGTTAGGTTGGTTTTTAACAAACATCAAGTGACAAAAATGTCTGTTCCCCCTACACATTTTTGAAAGAAAAATAAATTTAATTTTCTAACTATTCTCATAGCATGACATAATTCCACACTCTATCACTTCTATCACTAAGTATATTACACACACATACACACATACACACACACACACACACACACACACACACACACGCACTTAGGTTTCATGCCAAAAAATAATAAATTGGCCAAATATAAAAGGTAAGAATTTTTCTCAAAATACTATATATATATATATAATTGAACATCCTTTCTACATAGTAAAAGAAAAAAAAAACCTAGGGTTCCCAAAACCAGAAAAAAATTCACATGCCCCACATTAGATATGTATAAGCCTTTATTTTTCATGCTAGTGAACTGAAGTATGGGAAGAACTACATACACATAATAATTTAAACAAAAAGTATCCAAACACTTAGACAAACAGGAGACGAATTGTGGATGTACTTTAAAATTTTGTATAGAATTGCTCTATTCTGCTGAAAGAATAGTTAGTTCATTTTATATTATGGAAAAGTTTATTTGAGTAAATTAAGAATCATAATTGCCTGAAGTTAATATGCTCAGAGTGAAGACACTACAAAAAAGAAATAGTTTAATCTAGTGGGAGAAACTAGAATACAAATTATGTTGTTAAAATATAAAACATTTTCGGAATTTAATGTGTTAACTACAACATGGCTAGAGAAAAAAAAGATTTGTTTCGAGGACCTTAAAGTACAAACAATTTGAAGAAAGAAAGAGATTTTAATATGTTACAAAATAAGTGAAAACTAAATGAGAAGGATAGTTAAGAAACCAATGAAAACAAATGGTTCTAAAGTAAATTAAAATTTTTCCAGTGATTAAATGTACACTTAACAATATAAGGGATCAGTAAAAGGCAAAAGACATATATGATCTGAAGAGAAACCAGAGTATCTTTGAAGAAAGAAATTGAAAAAGATATTTAGAAAATGGAAAGATCTCCCTCGCTCTTGTATAGGTAGGATCAACATACTGAAAATGGCAATCCTACGAAAAGCAATCTGCAGATTCAGTGCAATCCTATTCAAAATCTCAACACAATTCTTCACAGACCTTGAAAGAAGAATACCCAACTTCATATGGAAAAACAAAAGAACAAGGATAGCAAAAACAATCCTGCATAATAAAGGAACTTTCAGAGGCATCACCATCCATGACATCAAGCTCTCTTATAGAGCTACAGTACTGAAAACAGCTTGGTATTGGTATTAAAAAAAAAACAGGTTCACCAATAGAATAGAATTGAAGACACAGATATCAATCCACACACCTACAAACACCTGAATTTTGACAAAGAAGTTTGAATTATAAAATGGAAAAAAGAAAGCATCTTCAACAAATGGTTTTAGCATAACAGGATGCCAACATGTAGAATAATGCAAATAGATCCATATCTATCCCCATGCTCAAAACTCAAGTCCAAATGGATTAAAGACTTCAATATAAATCTGACCACACTAGATAGAAGAGAAAGTGGGAAGTAGCCTTCAATGTATGGGTACAGGAGACCACTTCCTAAATATAATACCAGTGGCACAGACACTGAGAACAATAATTAATAAATGGGACCTCCTGAAACTGAGAAGCTTCTATAAAACAATGGACAGAATCAATAAGACAAAAAAACAACCTACTGGATGGGAAAAGATCTTTATCAACCCCACATCAGAAAGAGTAATGATCTCCAAAATATGTAAAGAACTCAAGAAATCAAAATGTCAAATAATACAATTTAAAAATGGGGTACAGACTTAAGCAGAGAATTCTCAACAGAAGAATACCAAATGGCTTAAGGAAATGTTCAACATTTAGCAATCATGGAAATGCAAAGCAAAATGACTCTGTGACACCATCTTACACCTGTAAGAATGACTAAGACCAAAAACAACAATGATTGCTTATGCGGGAGAGAATTTGAAGTAAGGGGAACACGCTTCCATTGTTGGTAGAAATACAAACTTGTACAACCACTCTGGAAATCAATACAGCAATTTCTCCGAAAATTCAGGGACCAGGGTCCCTGACCCACTGACACTGTATACAAAAAACTTAACGTTCTGCTTAACTTCCTTAAGGTTTCCAATAAGGCTGTGCGAGAGTCATATGTGTTCACAGGTGAGAAATTACAAACATACCCTCTTGAGTTCTAGCAAGTGACCTACAAAATCCCCCAAGGGAGGCAATCTGCTTCCTTCAGCACCCCTACCAGGACTGGTCCCAGGACGTTCCCGTGCAGCTTGTAGCCCACCTTACTAACTAACTAGTGCTACAGTGCCCGGTTCTTTTCCCTTCATAGAGACATGGAACGAGGCCTCGTGTTCGTAAGGGTCGAATGTGGACCCGATGGGGTGGAGCGTGAGCAGCCGTGTTTTGTGAACACCACCTGAATCTGGACTTCATCAATCCCGAGCTGACTATGCTCTTCAGGTTAAAGCTGCTGCTTCTGCTCTTCTCCTTTGCAACACTCTGGATTGCCTTCTCTGGGACGTCTGCAACCACCAGAGAGTCATTGTAGAAGCTCTGGATGCCATACAACTTGGCCGTTTCAACCAGCTTGCTGTAGATTCTCTGTATCCACCAAAGCTGGATTGTATTTTTTCATGGTCTCCCTCAGCTTCTGCACCTTCATCATCTCTTCCAGGAGAGTCTTGTCTGCAGAGGATGGATCTGTCTCTGACTTACAATGACCCAAGTCCCCTTGGAGGTTCTGACTAATAGTCTGTTTTGTAGCTGTGCACACAGGCAAGAAGAAAGCCAAGGCCCTAAGGCTGAGCTGCGCCAGCCTCACACACCACACCGAGCTGCCACAATTGCCCTCGTGGCTCCCAAACAGAAAGTCTTTAAGCTGAGAATGCCCTCACACTGTCAAGTACTCTGTTCTAGAATTTGAAGGAGTTTTCCCTTGCATTCACCAGCATTTGTTTTCTCTATCTCTTTATTTACTTACACGAGTGAACCTCTACTCAAATAGTATTTGACCTTATTTCTTCCTCTTTTTCCCCAAATAAAAACAACAAAGCAAACTGAAATTTATTCACTTGAACACATAACACACAAGCGATAAAGGATATGACTTCCTTCATGTACTCAAATATCCTAGATGCAATTAGGACCTAACTCAAAAATGAAGAATAATCTCCTCATAATGTCCTAATGGTGCACTAACTTGGTACTAGTTATAAAATATTAACCATATTATTCTGTAGGCATTTTTAATTAAACATATTTCTGATTTTAGAGTAGATTAGCAAAAACTACCTTAATAACTAATTTTTACACAGTATTTAATAAAAACAATAATTTATAAACATTTGTCTTTATACCCACAGATAAATTTAGTCTTCACCCCTCCTCAAGGAAAGTCCTCTTTGCAACATATAGAGATCACTGCAGAAAATAATAACCAACTAAAGTGCAGAGTTGCTGAACCAAGTTCCAGTAGGTTCTACCACCAAGCATTCCCACACTTAAGCTTCAGGGAATGCTGGAGAAGAGTGAGCAGAAAGAATGTAAGCACCAGAGGACCTGGGAGTTTGCCTCCTAGTAACATTAAGAGCTACAAACATAAAGACTCACCAACATGACTTCTCAAATGCAAGCCAAACAAACAAAACACCAATGAGTACACCCAAGTAAAGAAGGCAAAGCTCACAAGGCCTCATTCCTAACATAAAGAATTATAGGCAATTAAGGAAAGCTGGGCATGGGAAAAGTGGTCTTCTTCATGGTGTACACCAATTGGTTGCCCAGTGTCAGTCAGCCAATTGGTATAGTCATACAGGTAAAATGATACGGTTATAATTAGGAATATGTGTGTATATACACATATACATTCATGTAATAGCAGTTTAAAAAGAGGTGATGAATTTGAAGGAACATAGAAAGGGGAGTATGGGAGACTTGGAGGGAGAAAAGGAAAGGATAATTATTCTAACTATATTATAATCTCAAAACTAAAATTTAAAACTCTACTTGTCAGTTGTTGTGCTGTGAGTGATATATTGATAAACTGCTTCATGTCATCCACTGTAGACTACGGCAAGACTCATTTTATCACACAGACCCAGTTAAAAGTCTGAGAATCAGTAGGTCAGTGGTGGCACAAACCTTTAACCACATCACTTGGGAGACAGAATCAGGCAGAAATAAGTTAATTTGAGGACAGCATGGTCTACAGAGTGAGTTCCAGGATAGGTTCCAAAGTTGCACAGAAAGACTTCATCTCAAAGATAACAAAAACAACAAACAAACAAGTAGAAACATCTGAGAGTCTTTTCTCCCCAAGCATGGCTATTTTTCTCACACTAGTCTCTTATTACTCAGGCCTGTGTCTCCTTGTTCTCTCCACAGTGCCTTTAGGACAATACAGACTATAGCAAACTATATTGGGTTGAAAATCTTCAACATCTTCCTCAATTGTATCATTAATAGGGAAGAGGCAAATGCAAAACCCTCTGTGATTTGTGACCAGCAGTCTCTGTGCTCTGCTCTCCACAGAGAAATGCATAGCCCTTAGCTGTGCATTGTTCTTGGTTCCCAACTTCATTCATGGAAAAAAATGCTGTTTCTTCATAATAAAACAAAAGCTCTAATCTGAATTACTTGGAATGCATCCTTGTTTTAGGATACAAAGGCTCATATTCCTAAATGAATGTAAAATAGGAGTAATTTGGATTCTCAGTTTTCATCTGTTGCCTTTATTTCTGGCTTTGCAATTACAACAGTACAAAGAACAAAACTTTCAGCCAGAAACATTGTGGGTATGAACCTTTATGGTAAAGGTAGGCTGAGACTGAGGTATAACACATGTAATACATGAGGCTAGAACAATACCTTGTATCAACAATGTATAGTGCAATGTTTATGAAAAGTAAAAACAAGCTAATACATAATCCATAGTGAGAAAGTATTATCATTTTAAATACAGGCAAGTCAGTGGGTTGTATTATTACAGGTGATGGCCCGCACAGCATGGGTTCTTTCTATGGATAGATAGTCAGACTTGACTGTGGTCAGGTAAATTTTTCAACTTAGCCCAAAACTTGTCAACTTTTAGACTGATTGACTTGACAGATCATTTTAATGTCATTTAGTATTTATCAACATTGCTATTTATGTTCTTAAATGCCCATTTCTTCCCTAGATTTTCTCTTTCTCTTATGACATCATTTCTCTCATGTAATTGAGCATATTTTGTTTGAAGATTATTTTCAATATGTTTTGTAAATGAATATTGCAGTCCTGATAAAACTGTGTTATATTTTCCCACCCCAAAATTTTGTAAATTGAACAAAGAGGAGGCCTGAGAAGACACAAAACAAATAATTTAAAGTTCTCACCATAGGTCGACATTTGAATTATTTTTTTCAAAAATGATTTTCTATCACTTTTAGAAAGTAATCTTTGAACCAAATGAGCTCTAATTACTATAAATATAATTGTGGGTTTGTTCACAATAAATAATCATACTTTACTGGTAAGAGGATTGCATATCCAGAAGTGCACATGTACTGGCATTTATAATGTCAAATGTCTCTGTTCTTTTTACTCTTTCTTAAAATTCTATGTTGAGCAATGTCATCAAGCCTAGAAAAAAACATTAGTGCCTCAAAACTTTAGGCGTAGAATAAGAACTTAACTTACTCTCCTAGAACAATGTACCCATTGGTATCTCTTGTCTTTTATGCTATTGTTTTTAGTATATTTTACTTTTATAAATACTACAAATACATTTGTATATAAATGATAAATATATTGCTTCGGAGAAATTGTATGTAGTGAAAATATATATTGTAATCATCTTCATGTTTATCATCTTTTAAAGATTCTATTCTTTTGTTCATGTTCTGTTTTACAAGTCACATCTGTTTTTAACACTTTAATGATGTCACGTCCATTGATTTCTTGCATAATTTCTGAGAGTTTCTGCAGTTTCTACCTGTTATTCTGTGATTAAGGGTGCACTGTGCCTAGAGTCTACCACTAAGCTTCCACTAGTACTTACTCTTAGTCCTTAACACCCTTATACAGTTTGACTACAATTGCTACAGAAAGTGTAGGTCAGTAGTCAAGTGCTTCCACAGCATGCGTACAACTGTAGGCTCAATCCCTGGTTAGAGTCAAAATCCTGTTGCAACCATTTAGTTGAGGGAATATTGGAACAGTTTTGCCTTCGTTCTAAGCAAAGTAAGTAGGAAAATGGCATTAAATGTGGTCATGTTAAATTTTTATCAAAATGAAAGAAAGGAAAGTATGCAAAGTATAGATAAGGAAACAGGACTCTTTTTGATAATATCTCAGTGGTGTGGGAGGTCCTTCTGTCTATGTGTTGCTTTTATTGGCTAATAAAGAAAGAACTTAATTAGGTGTGGAAATCTAGGCTGAGTGTTGGGAGGAAATGGGCAGATCAGAGAGAAGCCATGGAACTACCTCCAGAGGCAGACATGCTAAAACTTTGCTGGTAGGCCATGACCTCATGGTGATTCACATATTAATGGAGATGGGTTAAATTAAGATGTAAGAGTTAGCAAAAAGAAACTAGAGCTAATGGGCCAAGCCATGATTTAAAGAATATAGGTTTCATGTGGTTATTTCGGGGGTCTGGGCATCCAGGAACAAACAATTGACCTCCTACAACATGTCAGGATTAGAATATTAAAATATTTTTTCAATAAGTAAAAGGCAACAAACAACAATACTCTTTTATGATTTTACTTGTTATTTCTCATAAAAGCAAAATTCATTAAATTTTCTGCTTTTGTTTAGTTAAAATTATATTATTTATCAAACATTGTGCTGGATGCTCCACTGCTTTATGCTGATATGCTGATGATTATTAGGCACTCAGGGTTTACATAAATTTGCATATTTGTTTTTATGATATCAGATTTTTCTGGCATGTTATTAAATATCTTTGAAATATTTACATGACTGATAATTTTCTTTTCATATTAAGATGACAGAATTCATTGATTAACTAAATGCTTCCAAATTCCCATCCATAGATGCCAAATATATATAAAAGACTTTGAATGCTATTTGTGTTGTGTTTCACTTTCATTTCTTAGAGATAAATGAAGGTCACATCAAAGCTTCCTGGGAGATGGCAGTACAGAAAGACTTATGCATATCTTGCATATCTGACTGTGTCACTTCTGCTACTGAACAAGTGTGAGATGTTGATAAAGCTCACTGAGGTGTCCTCTTGCAAGTGTATTTGTACAAAGCAAATATACATTGTCTAATTCCAAGTTAGAGAATACCAAATGAGGCATATGGTCCACTTGGGAGTTCTTGTTGTATGCACATGTGTGTGTTTTTGTACGTAACTGTTTGGTATTTAGTCCATTAAAATATTAAGTGAGTATTTATAGATTCAGCATAATCATTTTAAATATCAGTTGTAAATGGTTTTCTCTTTATTTGGTGTCAACATATTTAACACTGTTACTGACCTAATGGTCACTTGCTAGAGGCTTTTTGTATTAATTTTCAGTTTTAAAATATTTTAAAATATTGTGCAAAGTATCATATCTTGATTACCGAGTTTTCTGGTGACTCCTTAAGCTTATACCCAAAGCAAATGTCACACTTGCTCCAGCTTTGCTCAGCTCTGAGCCCCTGTGAAGCCCTGCTTGGGGGATCTGCACACACACTTCAAGCTTATGCTCTAGAATTGATCCTCCTCCCATAGTTCCCTCCTTTGTGCAACCAGGACCAAACCTCAGTGGTATCTTTATTTAATATTTCCCCTGCACATCCTTGCATACAATCAACATATAATGTGAACCAAAGTTCCCTAATATACATGCCACATCCACTTTTCACAGAGTCATTTTGCTATGTTTGTTTTTTCATTTTAATTTATTTATTTGTGTGTGTGTGTGTGTGTGTGTGTGTGTGTGTGTGTAACATGGAGGGTCGGCTTGTTGGGGGTTTCTGTCCTGCCGGTTCCCACAGCTGTTTAGTCCCAAAGAGAATCACACAGAGTTCTCCATAAGTTATAAGCTGATTGGCCCATTATCTCAGGCTACTTATTAGCTTTTGTAGCTTATATTAACCCATTATTCTTATCTATGTTAGCCACATAGCTTGGAACGTTTCTCAGCAGGGCAGCTCACATCTTGCTTCTCCGGTGGCCTGGTCAGAACTGGGGGGAATCAACTTCCTCCTTCCCAGAATTCTGCTGTTCTCATTGCATCATTTCTACTTCTTGTCTAGTTTTCCCGTCTATACTTCCTGTCTAGCCAATCAGCGTTTATTTAAAATATGATTGACAGAATACAGACAATTCTCCCATGTATGTATGCATATGTGTGTGTGTGTGTGTGTGTGTGTGTGTGTGTGTGTTCATGTTACTGAAGTGCCCACAGAATCAAGACAAGGATGGTCAGATAGCCTGGAGTTTAAGTTACAAGTATTTTTGAGCCATTTAATGTGAGTGCTGGAACTCAAATTGTAAGTGTAGTGCACACTGTTAACTACTGAGTCATCTCTCATTTCTCTATCCACATTTAAAAACTATTTTTATTTCATATTAACACATATATAAAACACAAAATAGTACATACTAATGGCATCGTGTGATTTTTTTGATATGTGTATATTGTGTAATGTATAAGTCAGTTAAACCTATCCACCTACTCAAATGTTGATTACCTTGTTGATTACCTTTTTATGCTGAGAACATTCAAAATCCATGGTTCTAGGGTTTTAAAATGTCCCCAACATTCTTCTTATTTATAGTCACCTCATATGCAACAGCAAACCAACATTGTTTGCTCCTAATGAAGTTAGCTCTGATAACCAACCTTTCTTCCTTCTCCTCCTTCTCCCCGACTCACTTTCTCCGTTCCCCTGCCTAAGATCATTTTTTTTTCTTATCACCATCAAACTCCTAATGCAAACTTGTACTTGGTCTCCTTTCTTATCTGTTGCCCTTCCTTCAAAAGGACAGGGGCAAACTTGTGAAGCTCTGCCACTAGCTAAGAAACTATTAGCAGTTCATTCGAGAAAAAAAAAAAACAGTCATTTATTTTGAGAGTTGTAGTGACTTACCAGTCTGTAAGTAACCCCACATATATGTACATACTAGCAACCCTTATTAAGTTGAGTTTTTAAAAAAATGTGGAAGTAAATGGGGGAATTGTTAGAAATGCAATCAGGAGCCAGAGGGAATGAGAGAGGGTAATAAATGGAACCAGGGGATGATATATCATGTCAAAACTATATATAAATATGTCATATTCCAGTAGATGAGTTTACAGAGAAAAACTGAAGAAAATTTTTTAAATTTAACTTAGATGATATATTTCTTTTCATGTGTTGGAATGATATAATTTGATATTATAATTAAGATTCATTTTTTTCACAGATGTGAGAAACCAAATGAATACATAAATATTTATTTTAATCATCATCCAGACCTCCAGTGACCTCCCAGTGTGGCAGAATATATTTAAAATTTATTTCCATATGACAGTCCATTACTTAACATGATGCTTGCCGGCTAGAGTGGACAGCCCACACACCTCCACAGTTTTCTCTCCAGTTCAAATTCACAAACCTTTTCTTCCTGTACCCAGAATGGTCCTCCATTAGAGCAAGGAGTACTCTTACCTACTTAGCATTCATTATCCCTTTTCATATGTCTTTTTTTCCTTCTATACTACACAATATTCTTCATAAGATAGGAGTTTATCTTGTGCACACATTTTTGGTTCTTAAAATGCTTCTGTGTACATAGCTGGAGGTCAAGGCATTGTTGAGTATGTTAATGGATGTTGACACCTGTGATTATCAGTGTAATAGAAATTAGGTATAAGACAAAAAAGTATACAAGCCTATACATTGTTCCCTAGGGGAATGGAAAAGTCAAGAGTAGCTGATATTTATAAAAATGGACCTTGGTCATGTTTGAAGTTCTAGTAAGTTATATAAACATCCTGACGCTTTGCACCAGCATCATCAGGGTTTGTTCTTCAAAAGTAGTGGAAGAAAAATGGACCCCTTTTCATTTTCACTCTTCTTGCCCTTTCAATTAAAATGTAGAAAAACATGTAGCATCATAATGATGATAAATTGACAAAGGCACTGTAGACATTTTACAAATAATATGTATAATTAAATATCAAATGCATCCTCCTTCCCATTTCTGTATGTCTTTTTATAAACAGAGTTAGAAATACGAAGTGTACTTCTCATGTATGTTCCGAAACAATACGCAAGTCACCCATCTTGAATGCAGGCTTACTATTATAGGAAAAATAGTAGTTGTAGAAAAGTTCTTAAAGGCAATTGTATCATATAATATTAAATTTGAGCAAGTGATATCTTATTAGTAGTTGAAGAGTTGAAAAACAAAAGGGCATCATTTGAGCTATGTAAATTAAGAGGAGTGAAATAGAAAATGTAAACGAAAGATAGGTAAAGTTTGCATAGATGTGAGTGTATGATGCAGACAATGTGTTAAAAATAATCTTACAAAACCCAGCTACACAAGAATTTCTGTCATGGCCCTGAAACACTATAGTAACTTGATTCAAGAGACCTCAATATGTTACTTCACATATATTTACGTAAATTATAACAGAAACTAAAGCACCAGAAGCCATTTAATTTCACAGATGTAAGTAGAGGCTGGTTTGTAAAGTATAATTGTAGATAAGAATCCTGAAGTTTTATTAAAATGTAAAGGTGTCTGTATGTCTATATACAGGGCCATCTCCTGATCTAAGTACAAATGTAATAACTAATGTGCACTAGTTTGATGTATTATAAAATCCTCAATGCATCATTTCATTTTATAGATTGGAAGGACATCACAATATAACCATCATTTTAGAATCTATAATGAGCATAGTCACTGGGCTTTTTGAGGAGAATTGACTTAAATGTAATTAAGTTTTCTGATTAAATAATTGATTTTCTAGTCCCTTACAGAGTAGGTCACTAGAAGGAATATTGAACTGCTAGTTTTGTTTCTTCATGTGAGTGACTTCTTGTTCCCCCATGCTCTGCAAAGTCTACTGGTTATGTCTGTGAAATATTCCTTCAACCCAACGTCTTTCTCATTCTGCTACTAACTCAGTCAGAACTTTGCTACTGTTGCTGCTGAAATGTAAGTTTCAAAAATTTTAACTAAGTGAAAAAAAACATCAAATATGTTTTCAAGAACATTCCCTTGGCATTCAACTTATGCAAGAATGATCAAGCACTTATGAACTGACCAAGAAGCAGTCTGTCCTCTTGGCGGTAAGGTAAATGAGACTAATAGATGGGGTGACTCACGCTTTGCAAGACGCCTGGTTCCCCCAAAGGACTCAGGGATATCTCTATTACACACAGGGCTTGAATGTGGGTGCTTCTTACTTCTCTTACCCCTTTACTCCCTTTTAACATTCACTATTTTTCTTCCCTTTATATTCCCCCTGGAAGGTTTACACTATCAAGTCACCTTTTATTTTTATTTTACCCTTAACTTCACAACCTAGACCTTCTGAGGAAGAATGGACAATTTCTATCAACAAACCAATTTCATAAATTTAAAGGTTGTAACATGAGGTGGTGTGGGAGAATTGTCTGTATTCTGTCAATCAGCATTTATTTAAAACATGAGCTGCTTGTTGGGGTTTCTGTCCTGCCCAGTTCCCATAGCCAGCAGGTCCCAAAGAAAATCTCACAGAGAGTCTATATTAATGATAAACTGATTGGCCCATTAGTTCAGGCTTCTTGTTAACTCTTATAAAGTATATTAACCCATTATCTTTATCTATGTTAGCCACATGGCTCAGTAACTTTTTCAGCGGGGCAGGTCACATCTTGCTTCTTCGGTGATCTGGGCAGGACTGGGGAAAGAAGGCTTCCTCCTTTCCAGCATTCTCTTATTCTCATTGCCCCACTTTTACTTCCTATTTGGTTATCCCACCTATACTTCCTGCCTGGCCAAACAGTGTTTATTGAAAACATGACTGACATAATACAGACAATTTTCCCACACCACTTCCCCCTCTTTTTTTAAAAAAAAAAACAAAGGAAAATATCCATAGTCCATTTTTTTGGGAATGTGGGCATAGTATTCCAGGCTACTTCTGGCTAGTTGGGAGTCGGAATTTTGAAGTCAATTTTAACAATTTTGAAGTCAAGGAATTTTGAAAATACCTATCTTGAATTAATTCAGCAGCATTTATAAGCACATATCATTTAGCAGCTGGTGCTCCTTCCTCAGCATTAAAACAATTGTAAAATGGCAAAATTTTAATTAATGTCAAACTGTTTATTATTTTAACTATTAGAAGGACCTGCCTCCCCAGTGTTTGGATTACAGATGTGTGATATCATTCCTTAGTTTTTCACATGGATACTGTGGCTCAAACTCAGGTTCTAGTGTTTACAATCTGCATATGTGTTCATATATCATGTATATATAATGAATACATATTCATTATTCTAATTCAGAATTATTACATTGAATAAACAATTTTAAATGCTTTTAAACTTAACATGAGATCTGTTGTAGTAGGCTACTAGTTTATTTCCCAACTGTCCAGCAGCTCAGACCCAAAATAATCACACGTAAACTATATTATTTGCAATATTGTTTGGCCAATAGATTAAGTGTTTTTCTGGCTAACTCTTACATCTAAAACTAGCCCATCACCTTTAATCTGTGTATCTCCATGAGGCTGTGGTTTAAAGGGTAAAGTTCCCACATCTGTCACTGGCAAGGCTACATGGCTTCTCTCTGACTCCACCTTCTTTCTCCTAGAAAGTTTAATTTTCCCTACCTGGCTCTACTCTTTTGCCCTATCACAGGCCAAGACAGATTCTTTATTAGCCAATGATATTCAGCATACAGAGGGGAAGCCTATTTACAACAGAGATCTACCTTCCTTTTAACATTTTTTTAAACTTGAAATTTCTTTAGTTGAAACACCACAAACTACACATAATAATGAAATACCAAGTAATGTTTTGTTACATTCACATATTGTATAACATATTCTAATTAAACTCTCCCAGGATTTCTGTATTTATTAATGGAAACTTCCAAACTCCTATCTTATAGTTCTTTAAATGGGCACTGCATTTTTGTTATTTGCAGTTATGGTAATATGCAGTAGCTGAACAGAGATTCTTGTTGTCACTTAATTGGAGTTTAGCAGATACTAATGAGTCTTTCCACAGACTTCCCTCCTCCTGTCACCAGCCTCAGGTATCCATCAATTTGGTGTGGAATGCATTTTTAGCTCACTTATGTCACATATGGAAAGGATCCTTCCTTTAAAAGTCATATATGTTGGTACATAATATTCAATGCCTTAAAAGTTCTAATACAGTGGTATTTTTTCTGAATGACGCTAATCAAAACTGTGTATATTCTAATCACTGGTGTAAGCATATCTATATTACCAGGCATTTTAAGGGAAATGTTGATGTGTATGTATCTCTATATGCTATGAATATGTCTTATTACTATTGGTTAGTAAAGAAATTGATTTGTCCACTAGCCAAGCAGAAAAAAGGAGAGATTCAGGAAGATGCCAGCAGTTTTCTGGGAAGCAAGATGTAAAGTAACAAGCCACAAGGCTAATGGTAAAATGTAGATTAATATAAACAGGTTAACTTAGTTGTAAGAGCTAGTTAATAATAATCCTGAGCTAATAGTTTAATAGTTTAATAGTTTTAAACAGTTTGTAACTAATATTAAGTTTCTAAGTGGTTATTTGGGAACTGGTAGGTGATACAGAAACCTTCATTTACAGAATGTTGATATTTGTAGATAGAAACAAAGCAAAACCATCTCCTCCTACAGCAAATTCTGATGGAAGAATTATAGAGTCTGTTCACAGAATTCATTTATGATTTTCCTTTGCAAGTTCATGAAATAATGCTCATGTTTAAAGGTATTAGTCTCAATATAGAGCAATCATCCCAGGTATAAGCACTATATAAAGCTAACGTGCTTTCGATTACATATGATATAGAAGCCATAAACATAGTTTCACTTTTTAGTCACAAAAAAACATAGTAATAGGAAGACATAATTTTAGTGTATTTTAACACAATATATAAACATTATCATCTTAATACATAATAATCATAAAATAATCCCAATGTTATTTTTATCATTTCATTGATAACACACCTTAGAAAGTAAGTATAGACTCAACGATTGCAAAGTCTTTTAATCTAGATTTTCTGTACTTTATATCCTTACAATATGTCATTTTAACTATTATAATTAAAACCTGAGTGGAAATTTCAAACAACAAACAAGAAGAAAGATTTCCATGAAAAAACTATGCTACTGGTAATAGATATACATGCAATGAAAAATGTAGAAAAACTACAAGATGATACTGAGTTTTCTTACTTTATAATTATGCCTAGCATGTAGTGGATATTAATTACTAACAAATATTATTTGAAGATCTAGCATGAGAAAAATTTGATATTTCACAGGCAGAGTTCAAAAACCAAGATGAGATAAAAAGTTTCTAGGCGTGATGACACTGAAAGTTAAAGTCTTAACCTCAGTCAATGCGGAAACAAGGTTACCTACATAGAAAGAACACTCAGAATGGCAGTTGATCTTTCACCACCACCTGTAACAGAAACTGGAAAACATTGAAATAATATTTAAGGTGGTTTTGAAGAATTCACTTTCAACTAGAATTGTAAACCCAGAAAACGACATTTCAAGACCAAGTGAAATAAAATCATGCCATATACAAGCAACACTGGGGAATTCTCATCATCAGACTTTTCTAGCATACTTTAGAAAGAAAGAAATTGACCTGGTGCTGAAAGATAATGGTCCATAAAGGACACATGAACAGAGAAACTGAGTCAGGAGTAAAAGGGAAGCAAACCCTGTCTGCACAAAACATTACTGATAATATTCTCGTGGTCCATGAAACCCATAACATGAACAAGGGGGTAAGAATGAGATGTAAGCCAGAAAAATGACTCTCATTTAGACTGATGAAAGTAGCAGAGATAGGAAATGATCTTCATGAGATGCCAATTGCATATTTCTATCTGTATTTCATCCTGGTCTGCTTTTGTGTTCTAAGATCAGTCTACAGGTAGAGTCTAAAAATGCAGATGTTCCAGATGAGGGTACATCTGGTTGCAGATTATGGTTCCTATGTACCAATCTGTATAAACTGTACCATGATTTCTCTACAGAATTTTATATACTTTACATAACTTAACCTTTGGTGGCTTCTGGGTACTTTGTTTTCTTCTCCAATTCTAAAGCATCTTTTCTTGGCCACTCTACTATATATTCTACAACTTACCTGTTCACTTTCATTCAAAAAGTTGTACTTTCCCCAATCTCTTATCTTTAATATCTTCTTTGCTTGTTTAGAAGCCTCAATCATTGATTGATATACGCTTTAAATTTTATTTCATTGTTTACTAGAAGCTTCACCCCCTACTAAAAAACATTTATGGTACTGGGAAGTACTCTGCAAACTACAGGAAAGAAACTCAGTCATTAATATCTCTCAGCTATAAACCCTGTGACCTAAAATAGTGACCAGCCTGTAAAATATATTAGCACAATACTGGCACAAATGTTATGGGAGCAACAAACTACTTTCTGATTATATAGGATTGAACCCATACTTGATACTGATAAAGTGACCAAGAACCTGAGACTACATAGACTTTAGTCCTAGGGGAAAACCCACTACTATTATTAATCTAAAGCAGCATAGCAATAAAATGACTCCTAATGACATATTGCTACACCTATTGGCCAGAGCACCATTCATTAGGTAAGCTTCTAAATATGCAGAGTAAGAGAATTTGAAGCACTCAGTCCTAAATGGGACATCTTCACCAAAGTCCTTTCCTGAAGGTTTAGGGGGTCTGTGTAGAAGAGGAGGCAGAAATACTGTAAGAATCAGAGGTGATAGATGACTCGAAACCATGTCTTGCTAACACAAGACTGATATGCATATGAATTCAAGAGACTATGGCAGCACATACAACATATGTGTGTAGGTTCAAACCAGACGGTGGCCCAGCATTGAGAAGGGAAAGCAGAGATGGGCTCCTACCCACAACCATAAAGTTATCGACAGTTAGGATCTGCTGGTGAAGGGAAAATCAGTTTTCTCCAATGGAGTTTCGCTGAGTATATTCGCCACACTTCAAGGCAGGCCCCAAGTCTGAAATAATTGGTCCACACAAAATAAACTCAGTGGCATGTTAGTAGGCTTACTGTTTCATTTTATTTTGTTTGTAAATTTTTGTTTTTATTGTCTTTTGCTTGTTTGTTTTGATTTCTATTTTTGTAGGTTTGTTTGTTTGTGCACGTGCATGTGTGTGTGAATGTGATTCTTTTGTTTTTGGTTTGTTTGTTTGCTCTTTTAATGAGAGACAGTGTTAGAAACAGCACACAAAGTTAGTTGGGTAAGAAAGATCTGGGAGGAATTATGGAAAGGAGAAATGTTCAAAATATATTATATGAATAATTCCTTTCAATAAAACAGAATGATATTAGATGGCTGTAGAAGGAGCTGAGCGCCGCCCAGCTTCCAGCTAGTTTACACCCGAAATAATTACATGGAAACTGTATTCTTTTAAACACTGCCTGGCCCATCATCTCCAGACCCTTATTGGCTAACTCTCACATATTGATTCTACCCATTTTTAATAATCTGTGTAGTACCACGAGGTCGTGGCTTACCGGGAGAGATTCAGCATGTCTGACCTGGCAGCTTCATGGTGGGCAGCTCTCTTGACCCTGCTTCCTTTCTCCCACAATTCTGTTCTGTCTACTCTGCCTATCTAAGCTGACGTCCTATCAAAAGCCAAGGCAGTTTCTTTATTAACCAATAAAAGTACCAAACAGACAGATAACCCTCCTACATCAGATGGCATTTCACAGAACTCTTATGATTGTTTGACAGCTCCACCCATTTATAAAATGCCTTCCAGTCATTTCCTCTCCATCCCTCACATCATCATCTCTCTCATTCTCAGCAAGCCCTGCTAGCAGCTTCATGTGTTTGTGTGTGTTTGTGTTTATCTGTGTGTGTGTGTGTGTGTGTGTGATCCACTGATCTTTGTGCTACTTGTCCCAGTTTTGGTTGGAGGTTATTTAGTTGAGCATGGGCAATATATCTGTGACTACACTATTGAAGACAATGACATCTCAACCCTCAATAACCACGGATTGCCAGCAGTCCCACTGGAGGGGATAAGTCTCATGGCCCCTCCCCCATCTGTGATGAATTGATGACAGGACTAGTCTTATGCAGGCCTTGCATGATTTGAGTCTGTAACTGTTATTAATACATTGCCCAGCTTTTGTTGTTAACTGTACAAAGCATCTAGGATCTCCTAGTTATTGTGCAGATTAAGCATTTACCAAATATTGAAAAAAGCCCTAAGAATTTGATGCATAACAATTTGTTTTATTATTCTTATTAGTTCGGCTTCTTGAGACAGGGTTTCTCTGTGTAACAGTCCAGACTGTCTTGGAATTCACTTTGTAGACCAGGTTGACCTCAAACTTGAATTCACTGTGTCCTGCCAGCCTCTGTCTCCCAACTACTGGGATTTAAAGGTGTGTGCCACCACCACCCAGTCTATTTTCTTGTCTAAATGTGAGGACACAGAAGCTTTGGAGCATCTAAGGAGAAACTGTGGTTCTGTTTCTAGAAGAGGTGGACTTTGTGACCTTGCTAAAGAAACCTGACACTACTTGGCATACAAGCCTTCCTTCTGAAGCTACCTCTAACCCTTCTGGATTATTTTTACTGTTAGACACTTACTGGTCACTGTGATGTTCATCCTTCTGAAGTTTTGTATGGCACTAGCAGCACTTACGGACCTATACAGAACAGAGCTAATCCTTCTTTCCCATCCCAATGCGAAAGGACAGCCATCACATTTGACTTAATTATCCAATAGGAGGACTGTCATCAGACCTTCATCCTGTCATCACAGCTCACAGGGTCAAATTCTCTCACTCCCCCAGTCACCTCCTATGCATGTTTCCAACTGTTAACTTTGAGGGACAATTATTGCTAATCAAGATTAGTACCATAATTGACTCTAACACTCCATGTGTGGCTTGGCAAAGAATTATTTCTCATGTTATCCCACCAGACTACGTGAGTTTTTCCTTAACGTAGCTCCTTTTTCTGAACTTTTTATGGTTCACATATGATTTGCTTACACCAAAACCAATGCTGGAGTTTATCTCCCAGTGTGGTAGTATTGGTACATGAGACCTAATGTGGGTACTTAGTTTTACATAGTTCAAATAGTGTATTTCCTGTGTAAGACTCTCTGGAGATGTGTCACTGCATAAGCAGGTTGGTTAAAAGGTAAATAGAACTTCCTAGCTTTGTTTCACTCTCTCACAACTTAGCCTCGTTTGAGTGGACAAAGCCCAAATCCACTCCTGGAAGACAAGAAGCATCTTCAGTATCCCATTTCTAGAACAAAGCAAACATATATTCTTTATGCATAGCCTGGACAGGTACTGCAGGAAGTTAAGGACTACCAGTCTGGTATGAGCCAATCTGGAGTCTGCCTGGTGTTGTCAGAGGTCCTGATCCTGCCTAGGCAATGAGGGATGATGCAATCGCTGCCCAAGAGCCTAGCAAAAGGTGCTGTTAAAGGTCCTGATCTTATCTAGTCAATGACGGGTGATCACACAATGTCAATGAATTGGAATGTCTGGATGCTCAGAGAGTGTATACGTTTTTCCCTATTGTTAAATAAACAAATGTTCCCTAACCTTCTCCCTGACTCCCAGTGTCCAAGATGCCGATACTGCAATTTCTCCCTCCCTCCCGTGAGGAGGATGTTAGGGCCCAGCAATAAGGCATTCTGTTTTAACAACTGATCTAAGATAATGATCCTTCAATGATTTGTTTGTTGATAGAATAAATTCTGTTACCAAAGTCAGACATTCTCTTTCACGTCACTGAAATCTTTGAGTGTTTTGCTTCTCTTTAGGATTAGCACACTGGATGGACGGCACTCACTGTTTAAATGTTTCATGTAACTTATAATCAGGAATCGTTTGAGGAAGCATGCAACCTCTATTTTCCGTTTCCCAGACTGGGTGCAGTGTTTAAATCTCTATACAAGTTATTACAATGAGTCCTCAGCATGCGCAATGGCTGAGGTCATGAGTCCTTTGGCACAGTGCCAACACATGAAAGAATCTTATGAAATACTTAATCAGTTACAAAGTAAAACCAATATTTTTATATTTAATACATGGAGGTGATCTAAATTTAATATTTGATTTTTTCCATCACCATAAACACTGCATACTTTATGAAAACATATTCTCAGCCATCTGGATTTTCTCCTAGGATATTTAATAACTATGAACTTAGAAACATGTGATTAACTGGAATATATTCCTTTACAATAGAATATTTTCCATGATATAAATGCCATTCTAGATTTCTATAATTAAATACAAAACAAGACATATTAAAAAATTTATAGACATTCACAAAATTCCTAGAACTAGTGACTGTTTTCTCATGTCCCAAGCCCTGGAAACAGTGTGCACACAGACACTTGTTGTGATGTGAGTAACATTTGTTTCTTACCATCTTTTGAACATGTGCAAAAAGTGCCAGGAATACTCTCTCTGAAAGTTAGGCCTCTGCTCTTAAAACAAGTGATAGGATCAGACTCTGACTATGCTGTTGGAATTTTTTGTAGTTCTTATTTAAAATTGGATACACTCTCAACAGTGAGACCTTTGTACTGGAGGCAAGAAAACATAAAATTTAGAAGTTGGAATCACTCTCTTTCCTAGTGACATTTTTACTCCAAAGGATTGACAGTACAAAGGCTGAGCCTGGCAACATTCTACATCTCTATGATTTCATGTGTTTTCTACTGTGACTCTTCAAATAACGAACACTTTGTAAGATGATGAGAGAATTCCTCAAGCAATGGTGCTTTGCAGGCATATGTAATTACCACATATTTTTGAGAACCCTAATGTTCACTTGGTTTACAAAACTCCTTGCTAGAGCTAGAATTAAATTCATCTGGAGGAGTCTAGAAAGGGAAGGGTACAGAGCAAGAAACTGGAAAAATAGAATTCACATCTGGATTTCAGCTTTGGCTTTGGAACCAGCCAAGGTCACTTAGAGTCAGTGAACCCCAAGTTATGTGGTAGTGAGCTGTGAGCCAGTGCTCTGGGTGTTGTGGGTAGCATTAGTCCATGCTGACACTCATGCCCTCTACTGTGAAAAACCCTAGAAATGGAAGTCGGGAAATTTGCAGAGAGCCAGATCAGTCCATTGTCTAAGACTGAGTTGTTCCTACTTTGCCCTGACCCCCACCCCCACCCACTGGGTCATACTGAGTCCAGCTAATGATTCACATGTTCTCCATTGTGTTTCTGTTGGACAGAGAATCGTTCCTGCAGAGTTTTCTTTCAACTTGTGGACACTGGGGAGATGGGGAGTTCACCAACTAGACAGACTAGCTGACTTTCTCTCTCTCTGAGGAACCAGAGACAGGACTGTGACTGTGACACTGAGCCTGGTTAGGTCTCCTGGATGCCAGCTCATGGAGTGCAGCTCGGAATGAAGGCAAGAGCAACATGCAAAAGATAAGAGTGAAAAGGAGAGCTAAAGTCAGAGCCGGTGGACAAACGCGGGATGTGCTGTGCTCTTTTTTCTTCTGTGTACCAGTGGGACCTTACCTACCAATTCAAAGAGACTCATCATGTCACCAATAGAACACTCTTCTTTGACCCTGCAGGAGTGTAATAATCAATTCTTTCACATGTAAAAAGAGAAGTATTTTGGAAAAAGCACATTACGATTTCCATGACCTAAAAGACTCGCCTGAGTGTGCAGTTCTGCTGTTAGAAGCAAAAGCAGGAAGACTGCTAAGTCTTTGACTGTCATAGTGATAGAGGCATGTACAGAGAATCCTCACTTTTCAGTATATTGCATCTAAACACACAGAACCTTCCCAAGCAGCCCCGTGTGAATCATGTTCTAGTTTATGTATTTGGAACTCAAGTGACATGGTCTGCCAAGAGGAAGGTCCAATTATATAGTATGAGTAAATTAAAGCACTTTAGTGGTGATGTGCTCACAAAGCACTTGACAGCACCAGTACAATCCTGAAGTCATTAAAATGTTTGGTTCACATTTGAATATATCTCCAATTCCTACAATCCTACTAAATATAGAACATCAAGTAGAATTCAACATTTTTACCAAGAAGTAACTTTCCTTAATCAAAATGCTTCTGCTAAAAAAATGCAAATGCCAAAAGCAATTCAAGTTATTTTTTTCTGATTATAAAACTAGAAGTCAGGAATTGGGGATTTTAAAATTAAAGTCATCAAAGGTACAACAAAACATATTAAAGTCTTTTGGACGGTAGGTAGCCTGATGGGGATGGCTTCTAAGGCTCTGGTTTTCTTTATTTGTACATATTGGGAACTTTCTCTCTTTGTGAGTATTCACCAAGTCATGCCCATTGTCTTTGCAATAATCTTGCAGACAGTTCAATTAAGTAACCATAAAATTCTCTTACCCTCACACAGAATCAGTGAGGATTTCTCCTTTGAACATGATGGTATAGTCTTAATACCTTTCAAAAAAACAGGAAGCAAAAGCAGACATTGGAAAAGGACTAGTTCACAGTGAGGAAAAAATGGGAGCCTGTGGCCTCACAAGTTAACACCCCAATTTCCAAGAACTTAATAAAATCGTGGCCCAGAAAGTCTGGCCTGGTATGACAATGTTTAGATGTGGCTGGAAAATGAACTATGAAGTTCATCTTGTGATATAAGCCCAATGCCTGTTGTTGATAACAATTGGCTTGAAATAACAATATGGAAGGCATTTAATACAATAAGATAACCTTCTGTGTGCCTATCATCTGTCCCTCTACCCATCTATCCACCCATCCATTTGTCTACCAGTATAATTCCCCAACTCTACTCAGAAAATAGAAAGTACCTTCTGTGATTAAAAAAAATAGAAACCTTTAGAACAATTTTGATTTTATTGGTCCATAAAAATAATCTAGCCACACTAAAAATTGAAAATGTACACAGATTCAATTAAAACAAATATACAATTCTTTAAAAGGGCTCAACTGGACTTCAAGTACCCTCTTATCCAGTATCTCTCTGCGGACCTTCTAGAATCTCCCCTGAAGTCCTCCTTTCACTAATCTCAACATAGCATGCATATTTTGCTTTGATAACATTTTGCCTTCCCTCCTTCTTCAGGAAGTTCTAGCTGCATAATCATGTGACATCCTTCACCCAGATGTCACTCCAATGAGGTCTGATTGGCTTTTCTGAAATTTCAAATCAGCAGATGATGTGCTGACACATTAGTCTCCTTTCAGTACTCTGTACTTCAACACTTCCTTCTTAGCACAAATAATCTACAGTAACATGTATTTTTCATCCTAATTTCTTACATGTGGTCTTATAAAGACACATATGTCCACTCCACATCCATCTCTATTCTTATACTGTGTCCCACTGGACTAAATTCAGATTAGGAAAGTATTTTAAATTTTAAATAACAATCTGTATTTGAATCATAATTGGTTTCTACTTCCATTCTCATGACATTGAGTTGGGATTTTCGGTCTTTTCTGTTCAGTTTTTCACTTCTACTTTCTAAAATAGCCTCAGGAACTTAGTTGATGACTCCTGCATGCATGTTCATTAAATGAATTTCTACAAAAAAAATACCTATGGAGAATAAATGATTAAAGAATATGTTAAATCTATAAGAAGACAAGAATAAAGCAAGAGAGAAATGAAAATTGAAGAATAAAATACACACAACTAAGTAGCATCATTATTTCTGAAGCCTAAAGTAGATGGGAAGAAATGATTTTTAAAAAGCAGAATCATTTTTATAAAGGAGTCAGTTTTCCTTGAGCTAATTGTACAACCTTCACTCAAAGTACTAATAAGGTATTGTACTGTAATTGGTGTAACGTGATTTCACTTTTATGCATAAAATGTGACTATATGAAGATTGCGCATAAAGGATAATTAGTATTCATTGCTCCATCATATGTTAACACACAACATCAGTTATTTATACTTTATATTGTTGTGGACTATTACTGTAAATATGTGTTACATTTGCTTATGGTGCATTTGCTTAATGATGTAAAGATGTGCTGCTTTGCCTGCCTAAAACACCTGATTGGTATAATAAAAAGCAGAATAGCCAATAGGTAGGCAGTAGAGGGATAGGTGGAGTTAGAGGGCAGAGAGAATAAGTAGAAGGAGACTGAGGGGCAGAGAGAGAGAGAGAGAGAGAGAGAGAGAGAGAGAGAGAGAGAGAGAGAGAGAGAGAACAGAACAAGAGAGAAAGAGTGATAGATGTCTGGGGACATTCAGGCAATTACCTGCCAGTTAGACATAGAGGAAGCAAGAAAAGTAGAACATATAGAATAGAATGAAAGGAGAAAAATCCAAGGCAAATGTAGATGAAGAGAAACAGGTTAAAATAGTTATAAGAGCTAGTGGGATGAGCCTAAACTAAAATTGAGAATTTATATATAACTAATAATAAGTCTCCATGTCCTTATTTAGAAACTGGTTGGCTTTAAGATGAGATGCAATACATAGCAGGGCTTACCTCTAGCTCAAGCTTCTCCTGCCTCAGCCTCCTGAGGCTTTTTGGTTGTTTGCTTGTTTATTTGTTTCTTTGTTTTTTACATTTTTTACATTACAGAGCTACCATACTCAGCTAGTAATTGACCTCTTTCTAAGAGCAATTTATGCATCTGGGAATGCTACAATCTTTTTGTTTGTTTGTTTTTACATTTGGAGCTTCTTTTGCAGTTTTTAGGCAGACATCTTGACTTAAAGGATAGATTGTATATCCATTGTAATAATTAAATATTAATTAAACTATGATGTTGGATTCCCTACTGTATGCTGTGAATATGTTTTATTAACATTCATTAGTAAAGAAATTGTTTTTGTCTATGGCAGGGAAGAATATAGTCAAGCTAGAAGATATGTGTGTGTGTGTGTGTGTGTGTATATATATATATATATATACATATATAGAAAGAGAGAGAAAGAGAGAGAGAGAGAAAGAGAGAGAGAGAGAGAGAGAGAGAGAGAATAGATAGAGTCAAGGACATGCCACATAGTTGCTGACTGAGAAAGGCACTAGAACCTTACTGGTAGACCACAGCCTCATGGTGATACACAAGTTAATAGAAATGCATTAATTTAAGATGTAAGAGCTAACTAAGATAACTAGGAATACACCTAAGCTATTGGTCAAATAGTGTTGCAATTTATATAGCTTCTGTGTGATTATTTGGATCTGAGTGCCTGGAAACAAACAAGAAGTAAATCATTAAATTTATTGTTAGGTGTTTTAAGAATTTATAAACTTAGGACCAAGGATGAACCAGTGGGTAAAGCACCTGCAGCTAAGCCTGATCGAAAATTTGGTCTCCAGTCTCTGCATGGTGGAAAGAGAGTACCTCCTCTAGCAAATTGCCTCTACCTATTGTATCCTATTTTTTAATATATTTTTCGAATAGCTTTCAATAAAAAAGAATGCTTAAAATGATTACAAAAATGCACAGCCTAGTGTTGAGGTCTCCATCATCATGCTGAGCAAGCCTGCTCTGCCATCATTATCTATGCCTTGGGGTCAAGGATTGGCTACCTAGCAGGGCACAGTGCAAGGTAATGATGGAATAATAGTCAGCCTGTGGACATGTTTTTGTTAACTTTGTCCCATGCCACAATGTACAAGGGAAAAAGCAAGGCAAAATTTCAAATGTACATTGTTTGTCTCAGGTCATATTATGTAAATAGAAAGAAATTTGAGGGTGTATTATATCATTTTTAATTAATGGGAGAGAGAGAGGAGGAGGAGGAGGAGGAAAGGGAAAAGGAGGAGGAGAGAGGGAGGGAAGAGGAGGAGGAAGAGGAGGAAGAGGAGATGGCTATTCCAGGTCTTTAATTTCTGCTTAGTGATTTAGTGCACACATTTGAATGTTTGGCAGAAATCACTCTGGTAGGAGAAGGCATAATAAATTATCCAGAGTTCAGCAAATTGCAGTTTGCATCTCAAACATATGTCTATAGTTATGTTTTGGAAAATTGCCAAATGGTCCCCCTCATTCTGTAAAAGCAAGGGTAGTTTCTACAACAGCAAGGGAACAGAAAAATAGAACCCTTAATTGTTTCAGGGAAAAGAATAAGAACCATATCTTTACTAGAATATTTAGATTTTAAATGAAATTCAGTTTTCCCACCAGAGTCTGGATGAAATAAGGGTGGACAAAGAGCTCAGAATTCCCTCTCTTTCCAGGACACCACGATGTGAACTCCTCTGTTTTACCACACCCTTCCCAGCAGACTCAATTGGATCATATATACCTAAAATAAGGCTCTTCTTGATTGAAAATTAACACAATGTGATAAATTAGGTTATAACAAATACTTCAATCACTCTGCACAAACTAAGTACACCAGTACAGTACACTTCAAAATAAATTAATTTGATGATTCATTTTCCCCAAAACAAAAGATGTCTTTTCCCTCCGACTGGAATACTTGAATGTATAAGGGGACTGGATAGAGTAACAAGATAATCTTTAACCTAAGAAATCACCTGCTTTCTACTTGAAATACTTGCCTATTCTCCTTTAATAAATGATATCAAAACATGGTAGCATAAAACATAACTATTATTTCATTTGTCCATGACACCTTGGTGAAAACTTTGGACTATGTTCAACTGAGGGTTTCTTCTGTTGATATCATTAAGGTTCACCTTTCTAGCCTAGTTCCCATGGTGGGTTAGCTGGTACTGAAATCTGTATGATGGCCCCAACAACATACTTGCCACTTTGACTACGTTGATTTCAAAAAATAAGTCTGTGTTCCTTCATGTGTTGACCTCAGTGCCTTAAAAGGCAAAGAATGGAAGCTTAAAAGTCTAGACCTGGAAAGGGACGAGAGAGTTTCTGCAACATAACCTTTGTTAAAGACACAAGACCAACCCACACAGAAAATCCTTAGCTGATTTTGCAACCTAATGGACAAAAGCAACCAAGCTGTGTAGGGAAACATGTTAACACATAAATATAAAGAATTATTAAGAGTTATTGCTAATAATTTGCCATAGTTAGCAACATGAGAAGCAGTTTTTTTTAATGCATTGACACTGTAAGTATATATATATATAAAAAATCATGGCATTTTTGAGGTGCCAAGCTGATGAAGGATGGATTTCTGATGCTGAATCTTAAAAGTCCACTGCTTATATTGATAAGTACTTCTAGGATTAGTAAAACACATCTCTGATATGACAACAGAGGTATTTCTAGAGATGATTAAATAAAGAAGGAATAGTGCGTCTAAAAGTGGGTAGCACCATCCCACAGGCTAGGAAGCTGGATCCAACAAGAGCGAGTAGATAGCACAGGAATTCTTTCTGTTTCCCGGCCACCAGGAGGTGAACTCCTCTGTTCTACCACACCATTGACAACATGTTGGACTAGATCATTTGAGAGTAAAACAAAGCTCTCGTCTTTGTAAAAGAAACATGAATACTAAAGAGATAAACTAGATTGTAGCATACATGTTTGCCAATCACTCCCCATCAATTAGGTAAACTTTGAAATAAATAAATTTGATAATTCATTTTCTCTAAAATAATATGAGTAGCAGCTAAACCCTTGTGAAACTATTTCTAGTCCTCCACTTCTCTCTTAGTCTGTGTCTGAGGTCTTGGTTAGGGATGAGGGCAGGGGAGGCATACATGTATTTGTGTTACGTTAGTAATTTCACTAAATTGTTGCCACAATACAACAAAAACATTAGATATGAGTCAACATGAAAACCCTCTTAGAACTCAAAAGGAGATGATGAGGAAAAGCAAAAATGCCTTCTAAAGGTAAAGAATTGCCATCATTTTTATCTATGTATTGGACAGTAATTAGGAGAATTGCTGAACTGTCTTCACTGAAAATTGTTTATCTCATTGATGCCCCTTCACTTCAATGTAGAATCATGTAGAAATGAGGTGTATTTCTCTTTAACAGTTAGATTATGCATTGATTCCAATGCCCTCTTGGTAGGAAGCAACTCATGAAAATAAATTAAAATACTAGCTATGGTACCTGAAGTCCATCATGACCAGTTCCCATGATGCAAAATGTGTGTGAAGGTGACAGAATTGTATTTTAGGGAGAGAGCAGGAAGTATACCTGAGTGCAGAAAAGTTGCAAGGCTTTCTGCAAGGAAACTGATGCTTCTTGAATACAATTTTGGGGCAAAAAAATTATTGCAAATGCTAAGTTAAATCTAATGTTACATGTTATTTTATAAAAGTCACATATATTTAATATATAACCCATCCTTTGTTAACTAATTTTCACACACAGAAAATTGATACCTGTGAGGTTAAGATGTCTTGTTCCCCACTATATAGTTAGCTGCCACTAGAAAGAAGAGGCTGAAAATCTAGATTGCAAGCTATGCAAAATGACAGAACAATACTTTTCTCACATAGATATTTAAAATTTACTTGAAATGATTTAATACTCACCTGGTTTCCTAGTGGCCCTTGTCCTCCCTCGTCATCTGGGAAATTGGTCAAGTCTACCCTCCTCTCTCTTTTGTTTGATGTGGATAGACTGGACACTAGGATATTGATGGGAGTTTAAAGAACTCTTGCCAACACTTAAATTATACTAATAAAGATTATTTTTCTTTATAGTATAAACACAACTAATCACCTTCTGTCAGACAGTTATTTAATGAAATGTTTTATTCAAGTCAAATAATTTAGTGACATCCTTCGGCATTATCAAGAAAGATAACCCTTTAAACTTCTGTTGACATATAATCAATGGCATATTAACATTGGTTAAATAAATGAAATGCTCCTTTATTATGATTTAGCAACATCTTGAGTCTTAGGACACTCATTCACCTGTAGAGTTTAAAATAGCTTAAGCATTTCCAAAAACAAAAGGATTAAGTCCAATCTTTGGGTAATTTTAAGTCAACATTTACATTTCAAATCACAATTGAATCTAGTTTAACCACTACTTAAGTCACCAGTGACTAATGAAGTACTTCCTAGAATCACCAATATTTTCTAGTCACTTATTTTGCTTGAATATAGACCCATATTTGCTGAAATAAAACTGCTAGGCTTTATTTAACTTTTCTAAAATAGACGCCACTCTGGTTTACTGAAAACCAACCTGTGTTTAATTTTGATTTTTGTAATACAAAGTATCTCAAAAGTGAATTTTAAGTCATTTGTAGCACCAAACACGTCTTAGGTAGGGAATAATTAAGTACTTAAAAAACAACAACAAAAAAAAAGCCAGAGAAATAAGATTTCAGATATGTGAGACATGGATAAAGCATGTGACAAAAGAGTTGTGTACTTGTTCTGAGGAGTGTGCGTGTGTGTGTGTGTGTGTGTGTGTGTGTGTGTGTGTGTGCATTTGTGTTTGTGCATGTGCATGCATGTGTGTGTGTGTGTACATGTGTATATTCAAATGAGTTGTTTGCTCAGAATGGAAGTCATACCCTGTGTCCACATATTTTAACCATTATCTTAGCTTTATCATTAGCTCTGATTCTGAGCTTCTAAGATAAAAAAGCCCCACTAATTTGCAGTAATGGTATGTGATAAAGAAGTTTCTTGCTAGCTTTCCTCCCCCAGAAGACTGTACTGGGGCCACATAAGACCCTGCTTGGACCCAGAACAGTTTTTCTTTCCTACAATAGCAAAGACAGTCAAGAAATAGTTATATGGGCTAAGTAAAGAAAATCAGAACACTCGTCCTTGGAATTGTTGCACAGACACTAGCAAATCGCCGTGCTTTTTGTTCGTTAAGTGGTCAGATTGGGGCTGTCATTACAGACAAGTGGGGAGAGATGAGAGTTAAAGTGTAAAAGAGAGTCCAAGATTTTTTTAAAAAAATAAATTAGGGAAAGAAATAAAGAAGAGGAGGAGCAGGTTCAGAGAGGGAACAGGCAAGATATCACATTCCATCTTCATGGAAACTGGTACTTGAGCTAAGCCACTGGCTCTCCAGAGAACTTCAGTATCCTTGACCTACTTGAATCAATAAATTCCCCTTTGTGATGAAGTTAATTTGAATTTGACATCTATTACTTAAAAACAAAAGGCATCCATTGATTGATATCAACATATTGGCAGTTTTTATACACACAAACAAAAGGATTAAATTTCATCCAAGGAGACATTTCATTTTCCCTTAGGACTCTGAATAATAGGTTATATTGCAATATTTTCTAAGTGGATTCTCATTTGAATAAAAAATTTATTTAGTAACAACAATGGATAATTTGTTCATGGTAGTTTTCCCCCTCTACAAAAGTCCTTCATTTGCTAAGTGGACACTTTGCTAAAATAGCATCTTCCATGTCTTGCAAAGTTACAATTAGATGTCCACAGGGTTTCCTCATTGTTTTCTGACTTAAGAATTAGGTTCAGAAAAAATTAAAATGCATCTGCTTAAAACAGAAAGCAACAACAACAACAACAACAACAAAAAGGACTCCAGCTTTTAGAGAAGGCTAATAAAGTTCAGAAATCCATTGAAGAGTCTTTGTTCAGCATTAGATATTCAGAATTTAGTTCATTTGGGTTTCAAGTGGTGTAAGAAGCAATGCTAATATGCTGTCTTGATAATGCCCTTCTTCTGACCACATGCCTTCTTATGTTGCCTTCCATCCTAACACACCAGGTTATCACCAGGGCAACCCTACTTTCTAAAAAATAGTACTTAAAACTAGTTAATCTTTTAGCAGACCTTTAGTTAATGTGCAAGGATTTATTGTCATTAACTTTGGTTACTTTGCAGCCTAAAATATGATGTGGGAAGTCCTTCTGTATATGTGTTGCTTTTATTGGTGAATGAATAAAGCTGTTTTGACCAACAGCTTAGCAGAGTAAAGCCGGGTGGGAAATCTGAACAGAGATATTCAGAAAGAGAGAGTAGGCAGAGAAAGGAAACGCTGTGTAGCTACCGAAGGAGAAGGATGCCGGAAAGTTAGCAGTAGGCACAGCCTCATGGTAATACACAGATAATAAAAACAGGTTAATTTAAGATATAAGAGCTAGGTAGGAATATGCCTAAGCTGTTGGCAGGGCAGTGTTGTAATTAATAAAGTTTCTATGTTAGTACTCAAGTCTGCGTGGCCAGGAAACAAAGAGCAGTTTCCATTTACAAAATATATCTTATGATGCCAGAAAAACACCATTCTGTATAGGATGAAACACTTAAAGTCATAAATAGCTTTAAAAATATTGTTCATTGAACATTTGATCCACTGTTTAACCAGGAAATTGTCCACAATAATATCCTAAAGAAACTAGAAGAATCATGGAGAAATCATTTTCTTATAATACAGGCTCTTTAAATGAGTTAATTTGAATAAGATTTAGGAAATGAATATAATTTCTTATAAACTGAATATAATATTTTCTGAGATAGATGTTAGTTTTATACACAGATTTTATAAAGAGATTTATTCTACAAATATGTCTTATTAGCTCAATCCTACTGACTTAAGAGATTAATACAGCCAAGGTATCAATGTTGACATATGGGGCTATAAATATTATTTGCATACTTTGTAAAGAATAAAAAGATTTAAAATGGAAGGTTCTCAAATACAGATATCATTATTTCAGAAAGTTAAAAATTATCCCCTTTTATTGCTGTTTTATTGTTACTAAAACATATATAGGGATATAGTCACAGTTGATCTTTTGGTACTGACTCACTAGTAAAGATTTTTATCACTCTAGACAACAGATTCCTTATGTTAATATTTAAAGAATTGACATTGGTCCTCCTGTATGTTTTTATGCCAATACAAAGCTGATTTTGATACTATAGCTCTGTAGTATAGTTTGAAGTCAAGGATTGTGATGCTTCTAGAAGTTCCTTTATTGTACAGTATTGTTTTGGCTATCCTGGGGTTTTTGCTTTTACATATGTACTTGATTATTATTCTCTCAATGTCTGTGAAGAATTGTGCTGGAATTTTGATGGGCATTGCATTAAATCTGTAGATTGTTTTTGGTAAGATTGCCATTTTTACTATGCTAATTCTACCTATCCACGAGCAAAGAAGATCTTTCCATTTTCTGGTGTCTTCTTCAATTTCTTTCTCCAAAAATTTAAAGTTCTTGTTGTATAGGTCTTCCATTTGTTTGGTTATAGCTACTATAAGATATTTGATGTTATTTGTGGTTATTGTGAAAGATGATATTTCTGATTTCTTTCCTGCCCATTTATCATCTGAAAAAGAAGGGCTACTGGATTGCTGTTTATTTATTTTTTTGTGAATCTTGTGTTTTGTTACATTACTGAAGGTGTTTATGAATTGTAGAATGTAGAAAACACCATATTGAGTGAGATAACCAGACTAAGAAAAGCAAATATAATATCTACCCACTCGTAAGTGGCTTTTAGATGTAAAGAAAAGAAAAACAAGTCTACAAACCACAACTCCAGAGAACTTAGACAACAAAGAGGACCCCAAGAAATACAAATATGGATCTAAACTACATGGAAAGTAGAATAAGAAAAGATCTACAGATACCCATACTCAACTGGGAGTATGGGGATCATGGGAGAGGCTAGAAGGGGACGGGGAGGAAGTGAGAGCAATGGAGGAAAAATATATAGCTCAGTAAAAACAATTTTAAAAAAAGATGTAAAAAACTGTTTTGGTCATTTCTCAAAACACTTGGTTCTGAAAAAATTTTCAACTAATCCAACATGCATCATTTTTAAATAAAGATAAAATTATTGCTGCAATGATTAAACTAGATGTTTTCGGCAGATGTAGTTAATAGTCCTTTTGATAGGAGTTTATAATTACAGACTCTCATAAATAGGTACCAGGTGGAGATTTAAATCATAGTGTACATCAGATCCAAGGCTTAGCAGGCTCTGTGTCATAAGCTCATTTTGACATTTTGCTAATCAATATAAGTAATCACTGAATAATATTTTGACATACAAAACTTTTCATTGATTTAAAATAGGGTGGGTATAAATTCCATTTGTAGATTTGTGTGGTTAATTTCAATAAATTTTTCTAGACATGCTTACACTCTGATCAGTTATAATATTGTTCAGAAGCCTTTATCATAAAATTACTTAGACCCATTTCTTTTTTAATTCTAAAAAAGCTCATATGAAAGGCATAAAGTAGATATTAGTTTTAAATTTGATGCTAAAAGCAGTATATTTTTCTCTAAAGAAAATCTCCATGTAGCAATGAAAGTTTCCTGGGGGGAAAAATACTAGAAAAGGTTTCTTACTTCAATGTAGCCTATTACATTATTATGATGCCCTGCATTGCTTTATGTGATATCATTTTGCAGAAAACTTTAAAACTCAGTATTTTCTCATAATGTTTGCCTTATTATCTCCAAACGCCTCCTAATGAGAAGCTTCAGTCTTTTGTCAAAAGATATGTGTGTTTGGGGGTGGGGTTTAGAATATAGCTCAGAGCTAGTCTGTGATGGCATGTGATTTTAATCACAGGACTTGGCAGGCAGAGACAATTGGATCTCTCAGTTAAAGGCCAGCATGGTCTACAGAATGAGTTCCAGGACAACCTGGGCTACATGGAGAAATCCTGTCTCCACCCCCATCCCCTCCCAAAAAATAGATGCAACTACAGTGACAGAGTGCTTTCCTAACAGGCACAGAGCCCTAGGTTCAATCATCAGGGTTATATCTTGGGAGGTAGAGGAAGAAGGATCAAAAGTTCAAGATTATACAGGGTTACATAGAGGGTTTAAGGCTAGCCAGAGCTACATGAAAGCCTGTACTAAAATAATAAATGTTTTTCTAATACTTTCTCTACTAATTTCCTTTTTGTGTGAGTACACCCTTAAATATAATAAAATAGAAAAGACACACTTGCAGGTGAGTTAAACTTTCATTGTCTACTAAGAAGATGAAAACAAGAGAGAAAAACTAAAATTCATATAAATACAGAACAACACAGTAGAGAGGGTGGGATGTGAATAGAAATAGAGGGGAGGTGGGAAATCATTAGACAATCCCCAACAAGAAAATTAAGAAAATAATACTGACAGCCTCTTGCAAATCAATTAAAGAATGGGAATTGAACCAATGTTTGGAAGGGAAGGACAGTGCTATAATCTTCTCTTGAAAGGAATGGCAGTGTGCCATCTACCCTGTTGGTTTTACCTTGGGCTGATGCCCAGAATGGACAATTAATAAAATATTCGTGTCACAGTACTGGCAACTTTATTTTACTGCTATTAACAAAGTTTCATTAGCAACAATGTACGCAGATCTAATCCACAGGGTAAGTTCAACAAAAGGAAATCAAGTCCATGCAGACAGGAATGAGTATATGACAGGCCAGTCTCTGCCCCCTCAGATAGGCACAAGGAAACAAAGTGATGCAAAGGAGCTCCAAACCAAACGGGAATTCTCTTGCCCATGGGAATATTTACAATGAAATATTTGGATATCTACACCAATTAGGGATGTGTGCTTTATAGGACTCCAAACAAACACATATTTAAATTTCCAGAACATTGTTGTTCATAAATGTCCAGCCAAAATGATCTAACAAAGAAGGATTTCTTTATCATCAACGGCAAAATGTGTGTTTCATTATGCCTTATGCCAATAGTACTCTCTCAAAAGAATCACTATTGGATATTTTATCTACTTTGCTAAGTAGTTTGAAGAGAAAGTCACAAACATATACTAACAAGAAATTATGAAATGTTTCTCTCAAACACCAGCTACATCTCCATCATGACTCTATGCTGATCTATGTTTGAATCACCAAATAGTATTTCCTTAGTAATAGTATGTTTAGGCACGTCTAAACATATCTCATAGTAAAACTTGGAGAATGAAATAACTCAATGTATTATTCAATTCAATACATGTTGCTTTTGTTATTTTAAAGGAGCGTTATAGTCACTTATTTTTAAACATTCTTATATGTTTCAATGTGAGCTAGAACAAGGTCCATTTAATCCCTTTAAAAACTAGGCGCCTATCCAAGAACAGTAAATCACTCTCCTTATTTCAGTCTCTACACATAAATACTAGCAAAATGTTGACAGTTTGCCCACTGTCTTTCAAAGGCCTGCTAGTCATCAAAAACAAATTAATACATGGCATGCAGTCAAAACAATATAATTGTAAATTTTATAATGACTCATTTATTTTTCCATCTTATGGGTTTCATACAACAATGACCAAAGATTTAGTGAGTGAACTAAATTTTAGTGAAAATCTATTTTCCATACTGTTTTGTGTGAGAGGATAAAGACTTGTTAGCTTGGGAAATGACGTTCTTTGTTGATTAGTTTTCAGAAGGGTACAAACAAGATACATTCCTCTACGAGTGAAATAATTCTGAAATAGTGGGGGAGATCCCTTCTGGATTATCAAACATAGCCTGATGTGAACTTACTGTGAAAATAAAAATATCCTAAAGATTTTAGTTATTTTAACATAATTGGTTAGATCAGTGGCTCTCAACCTGTGGGTTGTGACCCTTTGAGGTTCAGATGGCCCTTTCCCAGGGGTCTCATAACAGATATTTACATTATGATTCATAGCAAAAGCAAAATTACAGTTATGAAATAGGAAAGAAAATAATTATATGATTGGGGGTCACCACAACATAAGGAACTGTATTAGAGGGTCATAGATTTAGGAAAGTTGAGGACCACCGAGTTAGACTGCTATGTAGGAGATTTTGGTTACATGAACAGACTAGAGGCACACAGAGACACCCACCCACAGAAACTGAAGTGCGGTCCTATTGTTTAGTCCTTTGACAAGGCATGCAGATTTTCAGACGGATTTGAGAGTGGAGAAAGCAGAATTCTCCAAACAGGATGGCTAACATAAGCATCAACATGCTGTGGTTAAGTCCTCTTTTGAAAGTTTTCATACTTTCTCTACCTTTCCCATTCTTTATAAAGGTTATTTTAAAATATGCAGTTTCTGTCAAAGACTTGAAGACAAGCTACAAGTTTTCCAAAAATAGCATCTTTTTCTATCATCCTAAAGTCATTCTGGGTTCATTTTAATTAAAAGGTTTAATGAATAAAGCTCTTCACAGAAGCAACCATGTAAATACTCAATGATTTGAAACTGTCAGATAGCTTAGCTCTCACTTCTTTGGTCTGGGCATGATTGTCTCATGCATTACATATTTTAAGCAGATTTCAGTATGTTTTTTGAAATAGTAAAAAACATCTCCATACTATCTAAGTTGGTAAATCTACATATCTATGATTGCCAAGAATCCTTTTAGCTATCTAGAGACCAAAGAAAGAACATTTTTCTGCATACAAAAGCCATCTCTCAATCACAGGTCAGCTTTGCCTTTCAAGATCCTCTGTTCAAATATTTAGTTTATCCTCACAGAATAGTCCCACTGAAATTAGGTGGGGTTCTGATTAAGTTAATGCTAGATTGTGGCTCATTACAATGTAGGCAATTGAAAACTTTTATGAAATATTTGAAATTAGCAGTGACACACCCATAATGCTCACTAGAAAACAATATAATTAAAACCACACCGATAAATCACATGACCTTGACTTGAAGTGGAATTAGCTTTGGACAATTCAGTCACAGCTGTTTATTGTTGCCTTTCAATATTTTTGCTCATCCTTCTTCAGTATTAGGAAAAAAAGCAATATGTCTTATTTTTATTGGGAACTATCCAGACATCTGTTTGTGAGTTTCTATGGTACTAATCATTCAACTTGAGTGTGGGCCACTTCTTGAGTGTGTGTAATGCTAGCTCTCTCTATAGACTCTAAAAGGTGGGGCAGAGCCTCATTTGGCTTAGTGTAGAGAAAAAATACTTTTAGAGGTTACTTCCAAGTGCTGTGTACTATCTTAAACTCTTTTATATTCCTGTAGGCTCTAATATACAATAATTGCTTATTTTTAATCTAAACTCTTTATTCCATTTCTGTTAATGAGAGACAATTAAATTCTTCCTGCTAAATATTTTTATGCCTTCTCTCTTCACGCCATTCTGCTGTATATCTTGAGAAGCCTAAATTACATGCATCTTGGCATCCCATCTTGCATGACCAAGGTCTCTCAGCATCCTAGAAAACAATTACCCTTGTCCTAATCTTGGTTCTAGCAATATACACACTATGTGTGACTTATGCTTAAAAGATAGGCATAGGGCAAGGCTGCAGATATTGTAGGTGGTCTCAGATACAGACAACTGAAGTCCTGGATAATGACTCAAAAATAACAAGGGAGTTTCCCTTGGCCCATCAGAGGCCTCCTCTCCATTCAAAAAACAGATTGGAGGAGGACAAGTCAGGCTTTTAGAAGCTATGGAGTCCCAGTACAGACACAATCACCTGGAACATTGAGTTCCAGGAACAGAGCTGTAGCCAAAGACACTCCCTGTGTCCGTCCTGTGGAACCCAAGTAAAGGCAGCTCTATGCAGGAGGTGCTGGGAGGCTGTTGGTTGACCACACTGCACTGGACTGCCAGTTGTCAGGTACCAGCCTCGATAAAAATATCTCTTGCCAGGGTATAGGCATGGGGATTTAGAAAACATCAGTGAAGAATATGAAGATGCAAATGAAAATCATAAAATGGAGAAACTATAGAATAGTATCGGGAGGGAGATCCAGTGAGTACTGAAATTTGCCTGCATTTAATTTCCCATTGCTTTAAATACCTCTGACTGCGAAAGGTAGGAGTAAGACAAAAACTCCATTACTGTATTAACATGATACAAGGAAATGAACATACTAATTGAAGGTCACAGACAACCGTAGTTAAACATTCTGTTCCTAGAACAAAACAAGCCACGGGCCTGTACCCTAGACCAACACATTCTGTAGGCAAATCTCTCCCTGGGTGGACTCCAAAGTTATCTCCTCAAGGGAACTGGAACTTAGTTGGATTTTGCTTGAGGTAGAAACAAGCCTACTTCTCTATTCCTGAAATACAAGGTCTAACTATTAGCCACACCTACTGATAATCACTTTGAGAGAGCAGAACTCTCTGACCTAAATCTAGGTGGGACCTTTGTTTGAGGTAGAAGTATGATAACCTTGATCTTTGGTCAACATGGAAATAGGCTTACAATTCCATCTGAATACTATTCTGTTTCTCCGTTTTATTATTTTCAATTGTGCCTTCATATTGTTTACAAATATTTTCTAAGTCTCCAAGCCTCTACCCTGGGAAGAGGTATTTTTGTCAAGGCTGGCAACTGACAGGAGCCAGACACTCTCTGTGTGAGCCCTACTGAGCCCAAGTAAAGCAGCTCTAGGCGGGGGGTGGTGGGAGTCAGAAGCTGTGCAGTCAGCAGGAAGGCAAAAGTAGGACAGTCCTTGTGATTCATAAAATGGACTTCCCACATGTCTTACAGACTCTGCGGCTATGTCTTTAGGCATTTGTCCACCCTAAAAATAACGATGCATTTTGGGTTTTTCAGTTTACCTTAACACAGGTGGTGTCATTTCCCAGTACAAGCAGCAGAAGAGAACAAATCAAAAGAAGAAGTTGAGGATAATGAAACTGGGGGGAGCAAAGCTGTGGTCTCTTGTACTATAGAAGTTTGCCCATACTGTCCTAACTGATTAAAAGATGCAATTTCACCATTTCCACTTAATTTTCAGTTTTATATTGTGAAATCAGTTTTCCTAGATTAGTGACACAGCAAGTGATTTCCTAGTTGAAAGGCATATTTGGCTCCCTATTTCTTGTTCTATTGTTCTTAACCTTTTTTATATATATCAAATATAATAATTACTGCTTACCTTGTGTACATTACATACTGGGTACACAAACAAAAAAGAACAGATAGACATAGGTCAGAATGCAATAGAGATGAATAGTCAGAAGGTTTTCTGGGGGAGATCACGAAAATAATGTGTAACCATGTACTTGATGTGTGTGTGTGTATGTGTGTGTGCATATATGTGTGTATATGCATATGTATGTGTGTGTGTGTGTGTGAATGCATGTGTACGTGTGTGTACTTATATAGATGTAGCTTTCCCACCATGAGCAAGAGAACCAGATTTACAGGAGTTTGTGGGCCGAGAGGACTGCTACATGCATGGTTTCAGAAATGGTGCAATTTTAATTTCTGGCGGTTAGAAGATTTGGAAAGGGTCAGAGCTGAGCACTATTTGAAAATCCCTAATTAAGAAATCAAGGCTGTCACTTAAACACATACCAAAGAAAGAAACAAACAGGGACTCTTCCCTGGGGGATAGAACTGTCTAGAAATATTCATCAAGAAGGTTGACCAGAGGGTAAATCAGCAGCTTTGTGAGATAAGAATGCTCAGTCTGAAATCTTAAAGGAACAACTACAACCAAAAATAAAAGACATGGCGACACGACACATACGGCCGGCTTCAGCTCTGCCCTCAACCAGTAATGTAGCATTTGCCATGTCCCTTCAAATTTTCTGTACCACCCCTTCCACACCCCTTCTGCACACCCTCTTTATTTCTTGCTTTTCATACCGTTCTTACTCATTATTTGTGAAATGGATTTTTTTCCCTTCATAGTTTAGGTTTTATATATATAGTGATCACTCATTAAGATCCTCAGTAATGTGCCAGCTAATAGAAAATATCTTGATCAGTCTTTTTTAAATGTATTTTGGCTAATAATGACGATACTCAAAGGTTTAATAATTACTAATAACCAAGCACTATGAATATTTGATGTCATTGTCAATCTGAAATAACTATCCCCATATTGAGAGAACTCAGGCTCAGGATTAGTGATGCATAGAGTTAGTTAGATACAGTGGCAGTCTTTGTCCAGCAACTGTACTCTTTTGTACACTTGCTGCATTGACCACTGCAAAAGGGAAACCAAGATGTAGGAACCAAACCCCTGTCCTTGAGATGGAAGTATCTACTCAGTTAAAAATATTAACGAAAGTATTCATGTACATTGTAAGCATGTATAGTATATATAGACATGTATACACATAGGTATGATGAATTTATTGTGCATACATCAAATAGTATAGGTTTTCAGATATGTATGTTCACCATCGACCAAGGAAGACAAAGGAAGATAATAATATGCACACCTGAGAGTGGATATTATTGGTATTCATATACAATGTGCTTTGCATTCTTTGTATATGGAAATTAATGTATTTTTTAATTTTAAGTTTTAGGGATTCTCTGTGTGTGTGTCTTTCAGAATGCTAGGTTATTGGCTAGTATAGAAAAAATGCACTTCAAAATTTTTCTGAATTTCATCAAAATATCACAGCTTTGCAAAGTCTGTTTAATGAAAGCAACATTGATTTGAGTAGTGGGTGCTTAAGGAAGTCTCTCCATCCAGTCGGCCACAGAGGGAGGCAGCCCAGCCAGTTCCGGGCAGAAGATTAAAGTCCCCATTTCCTTCTAGCTCCTTGTCACTTTACCGTACTGCCCATGTTCATCCTGTGCTGCTGCTTTGCTGAACCACTGCCTGCTCCACTCAGCCTGAGGCCAGAGAAATGGCATTTCCCTTTATTTCAGAGAGGGCTGCACCCTGTAATTGACTGGCTGAGGGAGAGAAATTGTGGTTATGGAAACCGAAATCCTCCCCTTCAAAAGACATGCAGAATTGCTAGGGCCTGATTTCCTTTTACCTATTCAAATATTATTTAATATTAGATTGTTGCTGGGTAAAAAAAAAAATCACTCAAGGCGATATTTTCAACTTGGAAAAATTATCGACACCGTCAACTCAGATACATTTTTGTGTGTTGTTATAAAAGACTCTTAAGTTGTTATTACAGTTTTCAGAAGATCCATCTGAACAATGGGGGAGCTGTTGTCTGCCAGGGTCATGTGGAAAAGCATACAACATCTGACAGAACAGAAACAGATGGAAGAAATGCTCATTGAAAAACAAGTATATTCTATGATGCAGATCCCGGTTTGGAATTCCTGTGGGGAATTGCTCCCAGGCCATTAGAACAGCTCTGAGCTTGTGTATTTCAGGAGAAACCTTTTGGAACTCTTCAGAAGACAATGGAACTCAGAACTGAGCTGGAAACCTTTAAATCCTGATGTGTGTCTCTTCCAGCAGAAGACCAGCCATACAAATTTCATTAATAATGACCCTTAACCCCATACATCCAATGGGCAAGGGCAGTCACTGTTACAAAAGCGAAGGCCATTGGCTGCGAGGAGGGCACAGTCTAATGTACACTGTAGTGGTCATGAATGGAAACCCATTTAAATCCATGGGTGTAGATGGAAATTCATGCCATTTAAGATGAATGATTCCTGTGCACTTGCTTCCATACTGACTTGGGGACTTTTAAAGAATTAATGTTTTTTTTTCTTCTGGTTTCTGTGACTCTGGAGAATAAAATCAAAATTCCAAGGTTTGGTAGCACACTTCTCCAGGCTTGTGCGGCCACATTTTTTTTTCCAGAAAAATGGAGATCCACATAGAGAGACTGGGATGTGGCGAACAGCATCACGATCTGAAGGTCCCATGAAGCAGTGAACTTCTTTTACAATCCACAAACACCAAAATGACCACATCAACACTGGTTTATGAAGAATGAAGCCTCCATTTTATTCCGAGACTTCTGAAAAAAAAAATGGCTCTCTTACGCGACGGTGGCATTCCTAAGAGCTCAGACCTCAAAAAGAATGGAACTGCTTGTGAATCAGGCCAACCAAGCTCTGCTATTGAGTTTTGTTTAGAAATCAAAGCAGTTGATTGCTAGTTGATGCTAGCATCAAAGCAGTCAGGGCCACTGCAGACATGTTAACTGGCGCATAATGCCACTTACCGTGAAGCAAGTAAGCACTAAGGCTTCACTCCAATGTGGCTGCTGACCCCCTCCTGTGGATTCTTCAGGCTTTATTCATGCTTCTGACCAAGACGGAACACGGGCCTCAGTTTATTAATCTATTTCTGAGGCGCATCTCCAAAATCAGATTTTGAAAGAGTAAAATGTGGGGTGAATATGATCAAAGTACAGTACATGTGTGTATGACATATGATATGTAAATGAAACTCATTTTGTCTCACCAATATATAATAATACATTTTAAAGGAAAGTACTAGTATCTATGGTGGTTTCAATATAATTGGCCCCCATAAGCTATAGGGAATGGCACTATGAGGAGCTATGGCCTTGTTGGAGAAGTGTATCATTATGGAGGTGGACTTTGAGGTCTTGTATATGCTCAAGCCATATCCAGTGTTCAATTCACTTCCTGTTGCCGATGAACCAAAGACATAGAATTCTCAGCTCATCCTCAGGCACCATGTCTGCCTGCACACCAGCATGTCCCACAATGATGACAATGGAATAAACCTTCAAAACTGTAAGCTACCCAATTAAATGTTCTCCATTAGAAAAGTTACTGTGGTCATGGTCTCCTCACAGCAATAGAAACTCGAAGTAAGCATGCTTCACCTTCCCTCTTCTCCACCTGTGAAACCAAATATTTTATTTTAGTTCTTAATGTTTTGGTTTTTTGAGACAGGG